>NC_139512.1:166116032-166373532 GCF_947247035.1 Vipera ursinii
CCTCAAGATGTGTTCTGATTGCCCCAATCATTCCCAAATATGAGGGCCATTCAGATAAATTTTATGTTTAATGTTTTTAAGAGATGCTAACCCTAAACTCACATATCAGGTGGCCGGATATTTTC
Source organism: Vipera ursinii (assembly GCF_947247035.1). NCBI lineage: Eukaryota > Metazoa > Chordata > Lepidosauria > Squamata > Viperidae > Vipera > Vipera ursinii. Next base: position 166,116,158 of record NC_139512.1, read on the forward strand.
ACTAAGTTACACAACTGCACAAAATTTTTAATTAGATTAAAAATTAGATTTTATTGTCCTATTATTTTCCTTCCCTAATAACTAATTCTCCTTGCGTTGTACTCTTTTATTCTAAAGGCTGGCCAAGGAACTAAAGTACTAAAGATATTTGATTTATTTGATTTGATCCTAAATGTAAATATCCTTTGTGTCAGACCAAACCAATTTTTGTCCAACCTGTTTTCACATCTGGTATACCAATTCCTTAGCTACTTATGCCTTGGGCCACAGAGCCCACTCAGTTCTTATTGAGACAAAACAGCAAACCAATTTGCCTCAGTGAGAAAAGCACTTGTAGTCACTGACAATCGGGAATGCCAGAGGAGACCCTGAAGCAAAGCCAGACAAAACAACATGGCTGCTTCGTTTTACTGTTATCCTGGTCTGAAATATTTTCCATTGAAAGAGCTGTTCCCATATATGCCTCTACTTGGCTTTATTTGTTTCTTGTCACATCATCAGTCTGTATCATTAATCTGTACTGTGCATTCAGAGATTAGTCCTAGTCCGTTCAAGAGAGTCTGTATGTAAACAGCCTGGCATAGCCCTTCTGGGCAGGACTTTTATAGACTTTCTTGTGCCAGATATTTGCTGGCATCATATCCCAGCTAGCTCAATCAATTCTGAACAAATTTAGGCCTTAAAGTTTGGAAATCCTTTTTTTGATCCCCTGCCTTGAATTATATCAAGGAACAATAAAAGTTCTGATCCCAGTTGATCCTTTTAGTTTTCCATTATTTTTCCTGACGGCATTTCCCAAGACAACTCCAGAAGTGGAACAAAAGAAGATTCGCTTGATGCTGCTTTGATAGGTACATGAGATTTTTAACAGCTTTATTGATGAAGACATTTCAGTAAATGTAGCTTGTCATACAAACCAGACGGTGCTTTTCTGCACGGTGGTTAAAAGTAGAAGAGTCCTGACCTCTCTTAAATTTGATCATTCTACTAAGGTTGAGGTATGCTATTTAAAGCTACAATTCTCTGCTTGCCTACCTAGGAGTAAATCACAATGAATTTGGTGGGAATCCCTTCTGAGCAAACACATGCAAGGCACTTATCTGAAGGTCTCATTAAAAGTTACAGAAAACATCTGGTAAATTGCATTTTGTGGGATCACTTACAAAATACTTTAATTACTCAAATTACTCACACATGCTGCAATGTATTATTTAAACACAACAGTGCTAGCAAAACCAACTGCCCATATTGCATCTTCCTTACTCCCATCCCACCAATGGGAGAGCTACTGTATCAAATTACAATCCACCTAGCATATCTTGTTTTCCCAGGTATAATAAAGCTGGACAAGCCCTAAGAAGGCTAATCTGTTGCTATCTATCTTGCATCATTTCTTCCATGCATCAAATCATTACAGTAATTCTATCATGGAATATACCGACTCATTTTCGATAGTTAGCATTTATTAGTAACTCTATTCTGAAAGTTGACCTTTTTTAAAAAAAAAACCCATTTACAGGAATTTAACTGATCATTACCAAAATCCAATAAAATATTATTTTGATAATCCATACTTTAATTAGACACCATATTTTTTTAATCTGAAATATGTTGTTTAATAGTAAATAGCCATCAACATTTTGAGAAGTTGTGTTTTATGGTTTTCTGGAAGATCTCTCTCTCTCTCTCCCTCCCTTCCTCCCTCTCTCTCTTCCTCCCTCCCTCTCCCTCTCTTTTTCACATTCACACAAATAGACACAAGCTTCACCCAATAAGAAGCACACTGTGATAATACTTACTCATTATTATCAATGATACCCTAATCACATTTTTAAAAAATATTTATCTAAACCTTGCTAGTTTGTGTTTGTGCTGTTCCAGATGCACCACTGGGAAAATGAATTAGAGTAATAACATTATTGATATTCTACCTGCATGAAAAAAAATCATTAAGGTATGACAGACAGCTAAATAGGAATCTTAACACAAAGGATATTTCACTAAGACTGACTCATGTTTGTTTGGATAGGCACCTTCTTCAAAGCTAGATATCTCCATAGTATCTTCACCAAGTAAGCAGTCCTTGCTGAATATGTTATTTGCCCTTTTCAGTACTCTTCATTATTAGGTATTTTTTTGATAGTGGAAATTTCCAAAACAGTTCTAAAAATAGGAGAATATTTTATTTTTAAAAACGAGATAGCTTAGAAACTATTAACATCCATCCCATGGAGGAACTATTTTACTTTATAGAACAAGCTTTGTAAAATGTAAAATATCCCTGGAATTGAGCATGCTACTTCGTAGTGTCCAAGTACCTATATATTTTCCTTACTAACATGATGAAAGTGGCTTGCTGTTGACTTCTTCCGTGTTAGGGGTTTTTTGGGTGTTTTTTTTTTAGCTTCTTAGTAGCCACACTATGGAAAAGAAAGGCAACCATGCACCTAGGGTAGCATTCTGTGTTAACGTCAAGGAGGTAGACCAGGGGTGGGCAATTAATTTTCCCAAGGGGCCACATGAGAAACCTGGATGGTTGTGGAGGGCTGCCACCACTGCTCCACCACTGATGCCACTGCCCCGCCCCACCCCTTACACCAATGCTGCCCAGATGTCCAAATGCCCCTTCCCTAATGCAACACACACACACACACACTGCTGCCAATACCATCAACACAGGCCAGACAGAGACAGACATGGCCCACAGGCTACAAAATGTCCAATTCTGAGGTACACCCTATATCAGACTAGAGTAACCAAGTGTACTTTCTAAACAAGAAGTGGTTAGTACTGAACGATCAGCAGCAGAAAGGTGGGTTTTGCCCAGGTTATATACAGAAAAGTAACTTGAACTTAAATCATACTGTATCAGACTCTCTACTTTAACATAGGGGGGGGGGAAATATGGCCAAGAAAGCCTGGTAATCAATAGAGGAGTTTTTCATGCACTCAAATGCCTTCTGTGAATTCGTTCAAGACTCATGCTTAAAAATAGGAGATGCCACCACCATAGGATCATTGCTGGTTTTCAAGATTAGGGGATGAGAAGAATAGGCAGAGAGGTTCCTCCCATCCTCCCACTACAACAAGCAGGATTAGCAGGCAGAACTATAAATTGCATTGTTTGGAGATCAGTCTTTCTTTGACCCAGTTTCTCATGTGTTGTGAGTTTTGGTGGGAAAGCTCATTGGTACGACACAAATACATTAACTTTCTCATTTCCAACCATACCCCAGATATACTGGTGCAGCCAAGAACCAGAAAATCCAACTGCATTTCACAAATGGGCCTTAGTAGACAAGACATGATGTGTAAATTATGCATAGAACGAGGAAATATTTTATCTATACTTTTGGAAAAAAGCAAGACTTTACATAGCACTGCAAGTCATGGGACATGGCTCTGGGGGTTGGTGGCATTTTTAAGTGATTCTGATACTTTAGGCAGTGATTTCAGGTATATTGTCATCAGAGTTACTTATGTTCGATAGGGAAAGACTGATACCAGTTGCAATAGATTTAAGGATTTGGAGCTATATCATACCAAGGATTTATTCCAAGCAAGAGAAATACAACTTACCAGTTGTTGCTGAATTTTGGTACCTAAGAGATTCAATAACCTTTATCCCTGCTGTGAAATGCAATTAAGCAACTTTTATGGGCCATAGGTCCTCCATATCTAGTCAACCCCTTGCAGTAGTACTTCAGTGTCTTGTCACTTGAATCCAGCACTTTTTTTTTTATAAAAAGGTGAAATGTTTATCTCTCTTCCCTCCACTCCTTATCTCCAGGGGAATAGAATACTTTAGATTGCCCCAAAAGCCTAGATTAATTTTGCAAATACTTCCAGAGAGACAAGCAGTAACAAACCAATTTCATTTTACCCCAAATATTAGAGCCCTTGCAATTATTGACTTGGGTCAAAGAGTGTTCTTGCCTCTGTGAGGTAGCCATTTTGTTTATCAGAAAAAAAGAAAAGAAAAAGAAATACATGGTCCAAGTGGATAGGAGGCTCAGTATGATATAACTTGGAAAAGTGCACTTTGGAAGTGGAGCATAAAATCTGGACTATTCTTTGATCATGAGTGGTAGGTTAATGCAAGGTGATATTTATTTGTACCCTCCAAAAATGTCTGCTGGCCCATTCTGGTGATGGGACAAATATGGTGCTCAGATTTTTATATGCTTCTATAAAATGCCTGCAGGCAGCTTTGCCTTGAATGCTTCAACTCCCTTCAAGGAAAAGGAAGGAGGAAGAAGCTTATATTTTGTTTTTTCTACTTGGAGGTCATAGTTCATAAGCAAGAGAAAAATCATTCCTCATTTTCTCCCATAAGAAGATTTAAACTGAATTACCTAATGACCTATCACATTTCTTAAAATTTTGTCGCTCCTGACTAGAGATGGATAAATCTGTCACGCTAGTTCATTTTATTCCTTTTCAGTCTTAATCCAATGCCATCCCATTTCCTCGTTGGCTCTTGATTTTTTGAGAAAAAAAGTTTGGATCTAAAGTTTATTTTTTTTATTTTTACATGAATTTCTTCAACTACGCAGTTTACAGGATGCTTTTCCTAATAAAATTATTTTTTGTAATATTTTCAGCCATAGAGACGTGGTTTGATGGTTAAGAATTTCCTCAACATGCATATTTCTATATTGAAAATGCACATATATTGAATAATGTTTGTGCTTTGGTTCATGAATTGAGTGTAAATTAAGGTAAGTTCACATTAAAATGTAAACTGAATGAATTACTTCCCCAGTCCCTAGTCTTCTACTCTTTGCATTTTTTTTTTCTTTAAAAAAAATCAATCCTTCCCTGACTTTCACTGCATGGAAAACCACAACGAATTAGCATTTTTATCAGAGTACTGATCCCTTGGGGATTTCTTTCAGGTTCTATGATAGGAACTAATAATTCACAGGTCTGATATTTTCTCACTTCTTCTGTGTGGCTTTGCCAAGAGAGCCTCACGGGAGTGCTTTTGACAAACTGAAGACTTGGCACAGTGAATGTTCCTCTTGAACCTCCTTAGAATTCATGACTTTTGTGTGTTAATTCAATATGGTGGCCAATCCTTATTACTGCCATAATAATAACAGAATAGCTGCCTTCCTTCAATTCACGAGAGACCAATAATTCATCTGGAAGCAGGTGCTCAAAGATCATTACAGACTAGTAATGTTTGTTAATGAGGCACCAAAAGGGCTTATGTTTTGTAAAACATATAAAGGCATATGGTGCTCTGCCAAGATTGCTTATGAAGTCTTCTTTGAAGATCTGGCTACTGATAGGACATGGGAGTGAGGAATCTCAAAGGACCATCGCCCTTGGATGGCTGGGCCTTCTCCAGGCTTCTGGTATCAAGCACAAAAAGGAAATACATGAATTGCAAAAGCTCTACTCTGTATCCTTTACAATAATAAATACACTTGATGATCACTCCTAAGTAATAAACTGACAATAATTCAATGTTCTCCCATCAACTTTATTTTATGAGTGTGTTGGCTAATGGGTAAGAAGAAATGTGCTGACTTTCCATAGAGAGGAGTATGTTTCTGAACACCAGAAAATTATGCTACTAATGATTGAGGTATAGATTATGGCTTTTGTTCTCCTCCTCCCCCTCCCCCCCCATCCTCCCATCTGTATAGCAAAACCCATCATTTTCTTTTATAGGCCATCTGTTGTGATTGTTTCCTTGATTTTCATGCTGTTATTGTATATGAATTGTGCACTTTTATGAGTTGCTTTCAATTGTCACATTCAGCAAAACTAACTTGGAGGCACCACAAATATTATAGCATTCAGTTTGCCAACTGAAATACCTCCTCATCCAATATGACTCTTCTCCCAAGACTGATGTGTGTGTGTATGTGTGTGTGTGTGTGTGTGTGTGTTCCTTTCATTCCAGAGGAGTTGTGATTATTACACAACATAATATTGTTTTCTTTCTCCTGGTTTGAGTGCTCACATGAGTTGCTCATGGAACCATTTTGAAAGGTTGACAAAAAAGCCAGCTCTTATTTTAATAGTGGAGGGAAGGGGGTGTAGAAAGGGATATCATAAAAGACTTTACATATATTACAGATTTTTGTCAATTAGATAATATCTGAAGCAAAGTTTATCATCCTTAAGAATCAGGGATTTTCTGTCTCTTTTTCTACAAAACAAAAAACAAGGAATAGTTAGATAAACCTTAATGAACTTTCAGAAATTAGTAGAAAGTAGAAATCAGAATAATTTTAACACATACATATCACATCCTGATTGCTCTGAATGAGTCCAATCCTAGTGAAGGCCAAATTGCCTTTGCAGCAGTTGTACAACAAAGGTCATACAGAAATTGTGGGTGCTCAGCACTATACTGTTTCATGACTTTCATCAGAGAGATGTCTTCCACTTGACTTGGGAGGTGGTGATTTTCTGCCTTCCAGGAACTGAGAGGAAACTAAACCCAGTTCTGGAGGTTATGTGGGTGGCAAAGAAATCTAATACATAAATAAATAAATATTTTATAGTTTAGGAATGGCGCAGGAGAGGATCTTCTTCTGCAGGCTTTGTAGAGAGGAACTTTCATAGGACTTGGCAAAAATAGTCAAGATGTTAAAGGTGGACTTTCAGCTATGCATCAACCACTGCCGTCTTGATCCTCTTGCCTTCCTGTTGATGACATTTTACTGTATATGACAGTACATAGATGAGCCAGTAGTCAGGAACACAAGTGACTTCCTTTACGGTAGGGCTACTGGTTGCAGCAGATTAGCTGTCCTTCCATTTCTATATTGTCATTTTTGCACAAAGGGGAGCCTCAAAACCTACTTTGTATATGCCAGGTTCATAAGTCATAATGACGCTGGGATGCATTACTAGCAATAGCATTAAATGTTAGACTTCTATACCGCTTTGCAGTGCTTTACAGCCCTTTCTAAGTGGTATACAGAGTCAGCGTATTGTCCCCGACAATCAGGGTCTTCATTTTACCGACCTCAGAAGGAAGAAAGGCTGAGTCAACCTTGAGCCAGTGAGACTAGAATTTCTGGTAATCAGCAGAATTAGCTGACAATACTGCCTTCTAACCACTGTGCCACCACGGCTAGCTATCTACTATCTTCATTCATGTTTGGAAAGTAAACGAGACACTTTCTTTCTCCAGTTAGGGTGGCAACTTTATTATTTACTCCACGTATCAAAATTGCAGCTACCATGAAAGACTTTCAAAGTTATTTGGCTTGCACTACAATGCAATGAGAAGTGATTATTTTCATTTAGGGGGAAAAAAAAACAACTTCAACCCAAATCCCCTGTTACAGAATTTAGGAAGAACTCATAAGAAGACACAGGCAGAACAGAACCCTCCACTGAACAATATCAGTTGCAGTTCCCAGAATCACAGAGATATTAATTGCCTCCTGGGAAGTTTTATCATCTAAAATTTCAAACCACTTAGCAATTTTTGCCCTCTGAACACTCTCCAATGGTTTTATAGTTGCAAGCTCATGTGCTTTGTTATCTCTGGTTGCCTTTCCAGGGAATGTATTTTATTTACTCTGAGAAGAGTAAATGAAAGGCAAAAGGAGATTAAAGAATTTTACTATAAGCAATGAGGAACAACTATCACTTGTGAACTACCGTATATACTTGAGTATAAGCCGACTCGAGTATAAGCCGAGACCCCCAATTTCACCCCCAAAAACTGGAAAAAGTTGGTGACTTGAGTATAAGCCGATCCGCCGTTCTGCAAGCCTCCGCTTCGTTCAGGCTGCTTCTTTCCACAGCGGAAAGAAGCAGGGAGGCAGGGGGCGGAGGAACGGAGACCCGGCGACGTTTGGGGAGGTTTGGGCGCCTCTCCAAATATCCCCAAACGTCGCCGGGTCTCCGTTCCTCTGCGCCCTGCCTGCCTGCTTCTTTCCACAGCAGAAAGAAGCAGGGAGGCAGGGGGCGGAGGAACGGAGACCCGGCGACGTTTGGGGAGGTTTGGGCGCCTCTCCAAATATCCCCAAACGTCGCCGGGTCTCCATTCCTCCGCCCCCTGCCTCCCTGCTTCTTTCCGCTGTGGAAAGAAGCAGGCAGGCAGGGCGCAGAGGAACGGAGACCCGGCTTCGTTTGGGGACTTTTGGGGAGGTGCGCGCGCACCTCCCCAAACCTCCCCAAACTTCGGCAGGTCTCCGGACGGCGGTGGCTTGGGAGAGGTGAGCGCGATCCCGGAAGCTCCAAAGCCTCGGCCGCGCACAAGTCCTCAGTAAGTTTTTTTGTTGACTGGAGTATAAGCCGAAGTGGAATTTTTCAGCCCAAAAAGTGGGCTGAAAAATTCGGCTTATACTCAAGTATATACGGTATATGTAATAAATATCTAATATACATAGTAGCACCCATGCGCATAAACTTGGAATTATAACTCTACTCCTAAATATTTAAACATACCATTATGCCATTTAGACATTATTTCCAATCTTGGGTCTTTAATTTAGATTAACCAAGAGCATCCTCTAAACACCTTTATCTGTTAAGCTACCGTTACCTTTTGAATTCAACTGCAAGCTGTTTTAATACATAAAAGCCAGCTTGGTGTAGTGATTAAGGTGCTGGTTTGAACACCACTTCTAGAACATGAATTCTACTCCCAACTAGGCATGAAAGCTGGCTGCATGAATTTGGACCAGTTACTCTCCATCACAGTGTTGTTGTGAGGATAGGAAAAGGAAGGAACATTATGTACGTTTGTTACCTTGAGATGCTTATAAAATAATAAAAGGCAGGATAAAAGGAAGCAGTGATTTATAAGTTATAATTTATTCTTGTTCAGGAGGGGAAGGTGTGCAGCATATTCCCAATAATGACAGCTGTCACAGGCCGCTCCACGCGGCCGCACTGAGAGCTGTCAAAGGAATCACGCATGCACAGTCACGCTCCACGGACTGTCAAAAACCCTCCACACGCGGCCGTTTGACAGCTGTCAAACGCCGCGCATGCGCTCTGCCCTCAAGCTGTCAAAACAACAAGCCGCGGGCTGTCAAAACAGCAGCAGCCGCTGAACTGTCAAACTGGCGCATGCGCCCAAGCCGAGAACTCTGACAGACGCTAGCTGTCAGAATACCGGCTGCTCGCCAAGGCCAGCTGACGGGATTTCCCCAGCTAACGCGCTTGCGCTATCACTGGGGAAATGTCAAAGCTGCCAGCTGACTATTGGCACAAGGTCCCTCGGCGGGAAAACACCCGCCCCTGATTCGCTGTCCCGTTTGACAGCTGCCTATAAAAGGCATGGTTGTACTGCTCAGTTTTCGTCCGGGCTATGTTCAAAATAAAGGCTGTTGAACCGAAGACGCGTCTCCCTCGTCCTTGCTGCCGCTAAGCCAAGGTGTGAGTCTTAAGTGCTCCTCTTTTGGTGTGTTGGAAGTGAATCAGAATGGTGTATAGCATGGCTTGAGGAAAATCAAAGAGGCCATCATTTGCTAGTCTCCCTCAGAGACCTAATTGTCTATTTAGGGGTTACTTTTCATCAGATAATGATTCTACTAAGCATAGTAGAAAAGAAAAAGAAAAGATGAGCTGGCCTTTATTGTAATTTTTTTTTCCTTTTCCAATCGGTTCACTTGCACTAATGCTATAAAGTTGTTTCTCAAAGTAGAATCTCTGTTCTTCTTGCCAATAAACAGTACCACTGCAAGATTTACTCTGTTAAATTCAATATAGATGACCTTCTAAGTCAATTAAAGGGCACTTGTCTGAGAACGGTAGCGGCCTTTAAAGGCTGGAGAGTTCATATTCTCATATTAAACCCATTTGCCAGTCTTCAGCAGGATTAATTTCATTTCAGAATGTTCTCAAATCTGAATACTGATTTCAAAGACTGCTTCTCACTCACATGTGTTGCTCTAAGTTCACTACAAGCCCCTATTTAACAGAGCTGATGTATTCCAATAATTAGAACATTGCCCTGGATGTTTGTTTCATGCCTGACTTTACCAGATGTTTGGGTTTGTTTATAAAATAATAAAAGTACTGTATACATCTGTAAATATTAAAAGAGAAACTCCCTGCCAGCAGCCTTCCTTCTAAGGGCTAAGAATCATATACTACATATTAGGTTTAGTTAAGCTGTTAGCTTTAAAAAAAAGTAGGGATGGGTAGAAGAGCTTAAAATATTCTCCTAATCTAGGCTTGGAGTCCATATTAATGTTCTGCTGAAAACACAACAACTCTGCCTGTTGACCCCCTGCCCCTGAACATATTAGCCACCCTCCAAAAGTATCGTTTTTATTTCAAAATTCAAATGAATAGAATACATTTTTTTAAAAATAATAATAATTGGATGCCATGCCTGCATAATGGTATCCTCTCCAGGGAGGAATCCCAATAGACTTTAGAAAGCTAGGCACAGGAGAAGAGGTATAAATTTTGTTTTTTTTTAAAAAAAAAAGATATTTCCCATGGAAATAGCTTAAATTATACAAAAGGCTGTGAAGACCTGACTCTCTAGCTGCCTGCAAACAAAACTTTGGGGTGGAAAACAATTGGGAGTGCAAACGATTCAAAATAAAGCTACCTAGTACTGCAGCTTCAAAGAAGCCTTTGATTCAAAGAAATTTGGATCAAAGATCCCTTTCAGTGAGGACCCTCAATTAAAGAAATACTTGCCTTGGAAGTACTGGATTGAAGCAGCTGCACTTTTTTCATCCTGAATAAAGCAGTTTTGGGGGGTAAGTGGAGCACATACACTCCTGTTCCTCTACAGTGAAAAGCTGGCCAAATCAAGTCATGCCACTTGGATGTTTTAGTTTAAGAAATTCAGGCAGGGTGGCTAACTTTTCCAAGTTGAAACACTGACTCAGATTGATTTGCTGCCATGGTCCAGAATCAGAAATTATCCTGAAGTGGACTACTGCCAAAACATACAGAAGTATGAGTGGGAAGGATTGGACAGGAAAGGAAATATTAATATTTTAAGTTCCCACAAGACCAGATAGAGGGCAAACAATAAATTAAACATCTGGAAGAAATGCCAGAGTAGGAATGGAATGGAATTTGTTTTATGAAGCATGAATTGATTCAATATTCAATGATTCAATCAACTGCTAAGCTTGTAAGCCCCCCTGAGTGTTCGGAGAAGGGCGGGATATAAATGGAATTAAAATAAATAAAATAAATAAAAAACTGAATATTAATTGGGAGGATAAAAATCAGGAGGAGACATAAAGCTTTAATTATTTCTGTTTATGTGAGTCGTATCGGAGAATGCAGAGTTGCAAAGCATAATATCCAGGGCTTTTTTTTCTCATAGAACGCCCAGAATGGAGTTCCGGCACCTTTTTTGGATGGAACCTTGTAAGGTAGGCAAGGCGGGTTGTATGACATGTTTGAGTTCCGGCACCTTTTTCTTTTACAAAAAAAGCACTAATAATATCTGTCTGCCAGGATATTGCTATAAGCATTTTGTGGTTGTCCTGTTCCCTGTCAGGTTAACCTGTCAGGTACTATTACTCTGGGGGGAAATACCACCTGACTTTGGAGAGCCAGAAATTTCCCCAACAGTGATCTAATTCGATTCAAGATTTAGATTTCAGGCGAGCCCAGTGAATATGCCTAACAGTTTGTATATACTGTATAAATAAATCTTCTGATGTAAATTGCATTTTGCCTGTTTTGCTCTGCTATGTTTGCCATTTGAAAAATAGATGTGAAATTAAGTTTTGGCATTTCAAAGCTTGAAATAATCATGGCAATCTAAGTTACTCTCTGGCTTTGTTCTCAAATTATTATCTAATCAAAATGTGGATCTCTCCATCAAAGAAAAAAATAAATAAAAAGACCTCCCCACACACAAACACACACACACTGTGTGGATTTTTTTTCCATCTAGATTTTACACAGCTTTCCTCAGCACAAATAATTTCAGCCCAGAAATGCTGAATCAGGAGCAGTAGCAGGGGATGTTATTAGAAGCACAAAATAGCTTTGAGTATGTGTGTGTTTAATCTATGCCACCCTCCTTATTACTTCATATTTCAAGGATGAAAATAAATATTTGCCCTATGGGAAATATGATGCATTACTATACAGCACCTTATGGTGGATAGCCAATACTGCTGCAATTTTGAATTAAAGAATTGGCTGCTTCAGCATTCTGTGATGGGATTTAGATGTTTGGAAGGTCTCTGTTAAAAAAGTATTCAGAAAGAAAAGTCCCATATTGAATTAATACATGATTTCATATCTTTGAAGTCCTGAGGGTTTGACCTCACACAGCTCCGGAATGACTTTTCCAGGCTTGTTCACACAAAGTTACCATGTTGATGGAGGACTGGGGCTGCACATTTAGCAATAGCACCTAGACTTATATACAGCTTCACAGTGCTTTACGGCCCTCTCTAAGCAGTTTACAGAGACAGCATACTGCCCCCAGCAATCTGGGTCCTCATTTTACTGACCTTGGAAGGATGGAAGGCTGAGTCAACCTTGAGCTGACAGTTGGCAGAATCAGCCTGCAGTACTGCATTCTAAACACTGTACCACCATCTAGCTCAACACTCCCTTTCAAAGTTGTGCCTCAGGTGTCTAGTAACAACATGTGAAGCTCAATTTTTCCCAACACAACCACTAGGAAGCTTGTTTGCAGAGATATCCTTTTTAAGTGAGGCTGTCTGTCCTCAACAGCTGCCCAGCTTTATGGGGTTGCGGGGTGGATTCCTTTATAAACTCAACATTCAAATGAGAATGCTTGGCAGGAAAGATGCCATATTGAGCTAAAGATAATACTGTATACCTCAGGAGTGGTGGATTTTCTTTTGACGGATGCCATCTCTTGAGGATTCCTTGGTAATAGATTCTACAACTGAGCAGAGAATAGTCTAGTTGATCACTAGCATCCCTTTGACTCGTTATAATTTTTGAAACTATGACTATAAAAACAAAGCATTCTTCAAAACAATAAAAAGCTAAGAATTTTTATAAAAATTTGTATTATAAGCAAATTTAAACATATGTACCTGAGTTATTAATGAAAAACATTTTCAATCACATTGAATTAAATGTGTTTAAAGTGAGTAAATTTCATCTGTTTAGCAAATATTATTGTAGCAAAATGTGGAAGACACCATTTTGAGCAGTTTTTGGAATAATAACTGAAGTGAGCTGACTTACTTTTGTAAAGAAAGTGGAGAAATAAATGCAGATTCATTATTCACAGTTGCTCTTTTGGGGGATAAACAAGCTGTAGATTCTGGATAGAATCAGTCCAAAGATAAGTATCTTTATGTCATATTAAATTAAAGAGCAGGCTTAACTATGTGCTTACTCTACATTTTTTCTCACTTTAGGCAACCAAGGAAAAGTATTTGTCTTTTGATAGCCCTTGCTACGTTTACTTGTTGTTGTTGTTGTTGTTGTTACAAATCATTTTAATCTATTATATGGAATAAGAGTGATAACATTAATAAAAATGCACTTCAGGCTTTGCTGAATAAAATAATTCTATTGAAGTAAATGTGATTCCTGCAAAATCAGTTGATTAGGACTAAAACCATATGAGCTTTTGTTGAATTTACTATAAAAACCACTGCCATGAACACAACCAACTCTACTGACAGTAATACATTTGGAAAAGCAAGTAATTACTGTGTACCATAGACTGTCAATGTTCATACATCACTTCCCCAGCAATCAAAAATATCAGTTTAATTCTAGCATCCTAAACTTCATGGTTAGATTAGGCTAGCATGTTGGGGTCTCTTCTATGAAAGAGATGAGGACCCCCACTAAGAGGTTCAATTTATTACAACAGAGGTGTCTTCTAATCTAGCCTGAAAAGACAGGGTTTTTCGTATCATTCCTTCAGGGAAGCAAATGTTTAAAACCTCTCTCTCTCTCTCTCTCTCTCTCTCTCTCTCTCTCTCTCTCTCTCTCTCTCTCTCTCTCTCTCTCTCTCTCTCTCTCTCTCTCTCTCTCTCTCTCTCTCTCTCTCTCTTTTCAAGGTAACCTGTAGGGTGGCATAATACTCAATATTTAATGAGGAAAAAAATCAAGATGCTTCACAGTACCAATAAATGCTGTGGAAGTGTCCTACACCTTTCCCCTTTCAAATCTAAAGCCATAATATCTTTTTTTAAAAAAAGATAAAGGAATCACTGTGGATTTTACTCTGCTAGTTGTTGCCGACTCTTGGAGGTGGTACTCATCTCCATTTCAAGGCCATTCAGCCCATGCTGTCTGAAGACATTTCCATAGTCATGTGGCCAGAATGACATCATGAAGTGCTGTTACCTTCCAGTGGTGGGAACAACCGGTTCTCTGTGTGGATGCCACTTCTGGAAGTCCATTCTGGGCCTGGGCAAGAATAAAATTAGCTATCGGTTCTGCTGAAGTGGTGCGAACCAGCTGAATCCCACCAAAGTGGTACCCATTTATCTATTTGCATTTGCAAGCTTTCAAACTGCTAAGTAGGCAGGAGCTGGGGCAAGGATGGGAGTTACGCTGTTGCGTGGCACTTGGGTCTCGAACCCAGGCTGCCATCTTTCCAGATGACAAGCCCAGTGTCTTAAACCACTGAGCCATCCTGCCACTCCAATAATATCTAAAGATGACTTAGAGATACATATGGGAACAATGCACATAGACCATTCTTCACTGTGTGTTTCTATGCCATTGGCTTTAAGGAGCTGATGTATGCAGAACATTGGAAGCCAGAAATCACTTCTTTGTTCAGCATTTGGATCCAGTCCTTAGAAAGTACAACCCTATAATTTAGGAAATAATAAGGAAATAGAAATGACATTGCCTTGCGGGATTTAATTTGAAGCTATGTTTCATTTTAGTCCTTCAATTATGGAAGCAGCTTAAGTCTGCCTTTGAGTGCACATTAAAGGATCAGCACTAAGCTTCTATATATGAAGAAGATTCTCTATTAGATCCATTCTTAGGAATGCATAGTACATGCATCCACTTTCTGACATAAAACTGTCCAATAGCACAGGGCCAATTACTGTGTCTACCACCTAGCTGGTAGCTTTGAATACATTAATTGTACAAAAGAAACCTATCTATTAACACACAGCTTGCCCTTGAATTATGAATATTGATAACTAAGAAGAAAGGGGGAAAAAGATGCCTCCCTTCGGAATCTTACTCATGTTTTTTTTTTCTTTTCTTATTAAATAGCAATAGGATAAGTGTTTCTTCTCCCCAGCTTTCTCTGTCACCAAATGGAAATGCACAAGAGCAAACACAACCCCACCAAATTTCATAAACTATTCTGAAAGGATTAAGGAAAATCTAGTTGAGTGAACACAACATTGTTACATTCATTTTCTTGAGGAGCAGAAAGGATTATTAAATGCTGTAGGATTTTCTGATAAAGGAACTAGATGCACTGGGACATGTCACAGCCTACATCAATGGGACGTTTAAACATTTGCTTCATCAATTGAAAGATAAAATGAAGCAACCTCATTTAAAAGCTGCCTATCTATTCCTTTCGAGATTTCCTGTAAAGGCTATCATCAGAACCGGGAAGCAAAAAGATCTCTCTCCCCACCTTTTTTTTTTAATTTTATTTTCCTTTTCCTTCCTCTTCTTTCCTGGTATTATTGCAGTTCTTTTTCTCCTGCATTGTCTTCTACCAAGCTAATGTCAGATACTGAATGTCTGTACAAACCACGAAGGTACTTATATCAGGTTAAATCAGGGATCTCCAACCATGGCAACTTTAAGACTTGTGGACTTCAGCATGCTGGCTGGGGACTTCTGGGAGCTGAAGTCCACAAGTCTTAAAGTTGCCAAGTTTAGAAACCCTGATTCAGTGCTTTTTTGTAAAAGAAAAAGGTGCCGGAACTCACACGTGTCATACAACCTGCCTTGCCTACCCTACAAGGTTCCATCCAAAAAAGGTGCCGGAA
Organism: Vipera ursinii; assembly: GCF_947247035.1. Classification (NCBI taxonomy): domain Eukaryota; kingdom Metazoa; phylum Chordata; class Lepidosauria; order Squamata; family Viperidae; genus Vipera; species Vipera ursinii. The sequence continues at coordinate 166,132,051 of NC_139512.1, forward strand.
CTCCGTTCTGAGCGTTCTATGAAAAAAAAAAACCCTGCCCTGATTTAACCAGATATAAAAGTCAAAGTATTTGGCTTGTATAGGAGCATTATTAAAAGCATCCTTGTTTTCTCAGTTCCAGACTTCTCCAGTTTGAAATTGGGAGATCTTGGAACAAAGGACATTGGTAACCCTGTTTTCTTACAATTCTTGATAGCAGGGGAGATTCTTCTGACCATCACACGTGTAAAAACAGGCTGTAGGCAACCCATTTTAGTATGGAATGATGAGGAGCGTAATGAGACATGAAAGTGGAACTCTCATTCTGACTATATGTTCTGAACAGGCTGAAATTGGCCCAGATTATCCAGGAAGAATGTTGGGGATTAGAGATTTTGTACACATCTCAGGCCAGATGTTTTGCCTCAACAGGAATGATGGATTGTGTGTCCTCCACAGCCTCTGGAGAGTGTATTGTGAAATGTTTCCTGAAAATACATGGAGTGATGAGATTTGTTTTTGCATCCTTGCCCTCCCATGAAATGATGAGTATAGATAGGTTCTTTAAATTTCTGAAACTTTGACTGTGCTTTCCTAGCTACACTGTTAACCTATACAAAAATCCCACAGGCATTGCTTTAATTACTTGCTATGGTTAACAGGACTTATAGGACATTAGAAAATGAATCTGCTCGATTAGGCCAAAGGTTTAGGTAACTGAACATCTCTATTTTTTGCAATGGCTAGCCCAGAAGCTATTGCTCAATATATATATTTCAATTAATAATCTTGTGTCCCACAAACCATCCACCGGCATGTACATGCACAAACTCAACCACAATGAGAATAAAATATAGCAAGGCATGTTATGGGGAAGAAACTATTTATCAAAGCACAGTACAAGCATCTTGTTAAAATGTTTTTTAAAAAATGAGGGGAAAATGGAATGTCATTGGAATCAGAAAAATGACAAGACCAACTTCTTTTGAAAGTATGTAATACTTTATTTGAAGGGACACGGTGGCTCAGTGGGTTAGGACGCTGAGCTTGTCGATCAGAAGGTCGGCAGTTCGGCGGGTCAAATCCCGAGTAACAGAGTGAGCGCCTGTTACTCATCCCAGCTTCTGCCAACCTAGCAGTTCGAAAGCATGTAAAAATGCAAGTAGAAAAATAGGGACCAATACGGTGGGAAGGTAACAGCATTCCGTGCGCCTTTGGCGTCTAGTCATGCCAGCCACATGACCACGGAGACGTCTTCGGACAAGCGCTGGCTCTTCGGCTTTGACACGGAGATGAGCACCGGCCCCTAGAGTTGGAAACAACTAGCACGCATGTGCGGGGGAAACTTTACCTTTTAATACTTTATTTATTAGCCATTAAGCTGTATCAGGGTACAAAATATAAAACAGAACAGTAATAAGGACATGTGTTAAAAATAGAATAAAAGAAATAAGTAAAAGAAATGCAAATCAACAGTACTATCTTGTTTAAATAAACAGCCATATTATACACAATTTTTAGATTCTGAACACACATGAAATATAATGTTTTAATATAAGGATCCCACTAGACCATTTGTCTAATGTGCCCTCCAAGATACTGGTCTTTCTTTTTCTTATACAATTGCTATTCATATAATATGTCTTTAATCTTCTACCTCTGGGGGGCTGCAAATACAAGTAAATTCATTATAAGGGACTTGGTTAAACCTTCCATAGTCAACCATTATGTCTAGCTGCTCAAATCTTGACTGAGTAAATATACCCCTAAGGTGTTTGGACATCTCTGCATTTAAAAATGCTTGGCAATTTGGAAAGCACATTTACCACAGCTCATGCATGTCACTGTGCCAGCCTTATTCCTCTGAGCTTCAGCATCCAGAATTCTTTGTGCAGGAATCTTTTTAACTTTTTTTTTTACAGAGACAGTTGGACAAGAAACAGGGAGACCACAGTTCTTGACATACTTTGTCAGTTGTACAACCCAAGAGGTTGGTAATTGAGATTTTGTCTGTTCTAATAGAGGTCTGTCAGTTTCCATACCATTGATTTTGCACAAATAATTGTATGCCCTGATTTTAGACAAAGAACAAATTCAACCAATTCAGCTGTAACTGCAGCAATTAAGATCATTTTTATCCACATCCAATATATTTCTCAGATGCAGTGATTGTGTTTGTTCTAATAATGGTACATATCTTAAGCCCCAAATTTCACTCCTTATAGCTTTAATAATTGGGGCTAAGGAACATGGATAACTATGATTTATTAATCTAATTTAATTTTATTTTATTAATAACAGCAACATGTGCTAAGTATCTTAGACACATGTTCTTCAGAATCTTCATCAGTCCTTCTTAGTTGTTAATATATAGTCTGAATAGCAGCTGTGCACGTATTCACTCTTGTCTTATCTATTTGTGAGGATCAATCCCGAAACATATTCTCAAGCAAGTGTTTGGATAAAGATCAGTGTCAACAGTCTGGGTTACATATTAAGGACAGTCAATTTCCTTCATATTATTTCTCTGTTTATTGTGTTAAATGCTGCAACAAGGTGTATAAAGCCAGCAAACAATTGTTTCCCCTTACTGACATATTTTATAATTCTATGGTTCAAGATTGGCTCTGTCTAAAGCCTGCTTATTCTTTTGCCAGAAGGCAAATTCACCTACCTATCTTTCAATTCTTTCTTTCAATTCATTTATTTTAGCCACATTATCTATTAGAATACTGGGGCTGTAATTGCTAGATTCCTTTTTATTTATTTATTTATTTATTTATTTATTTATTTATTTATTTATTTATTTATTTATTTATTATTGGGACTTATATGCCGCCCTATCTCCCGAAGGACTCAGGGCGGCTAACAACAATAACATATAATAAATACAGAAGTTAAGATAAAAATTAAAATTAAAGGCCTCTGTACAATAAATTAAAATTAAAATTAAAATAAATTAAAAGTTAGAGTTAAAAATTAAAAACATAATTAAAATCCCTGTCAGTCCAGGTCAGCCAGGTGGAAAAGGAGTGTTTTGAGGCCGCAGCGAAAGGACTGGAGATCTTGGGCCATCTGAAGTTCAGGGGGGAGTTGGTTCCACAGGGCTGGCGCTCCCACAGAGAAGGCTCTTCCCCTGGAGGTCGCCAGCTGACATTGTCTAGCCGACGGTACCCTGAGGAGGCCTTCTCTGTGTGAGCGTACTGGGCGATGGGAATTCGTTCCCGGCAGCAGATGGTCCTGCAAGTATCCCGGGCCTAAGCCATGTAGGGCTTTAAAGGTAAGTACCAGCACCTTAAATCTCACCCGGAGGGCAACTGGTAGCCAATGCAGCTCACGCAGGAGGGGTGTAATATGGGAGTATCGGGGTGCTCCCATCACTACCCATGCAGCCACATTCTGCACCAGCTGAAGCCTCCGGGTGGTCTTTAAGGGCAGCCCCATGTAGAGAGCATTGCAGTAATCTATATGGGAGGTAGCGAGTGCGTGGGTGACTGTGCGTAGGGCATCTCAGTCCAGAAAGGGGCGTAACTGGTGTACCAGGCGAATCTGGGCAAATGCCCCCCTAGCCACGACTCCAATATGATCTTCAAAACTGAGTCGTGAATCCAGGAGGATGCACAGATTGTGTGCTCTATTAACGGGAGGTAACATCTCTCCTCCTATAACCAAAGATGGAACCTCTTGGACTAAACAAGATGCCGGTACGTAAAGCCACTCAGTCTTGTCCGGGTTGAGCTGAAGCCTGTTCTTTCCCATCCAAATCTGTACCGCTTCCAGGCAACGGGACATCACATTGAGGGCATCAATGGGTTGCTTCGGGGTGGAGATGAAAATCTGGGTATCATCAGCATATTGATGATACCTTACCCCGAAGCCACGGATGATCTCTCCCAGCGGCTTCATATAGATGTTGAACAGGAGAGGCGAGAGTACTGACCCCTGAGGCACCCCACAACTAAGGGGCCTAGGGGTTGACCTCTGCCCCCCTGCCAACACCGTCTGCGAATGGCCTGAGAGGTAGGAGGAGAACCACCACAGAACAGTGCCTCCCACTCCCAACCCCTCAAGACGACGCAGCAAGATACTGTGGTCGATGGTATCAAAAGCCGCTGAGAGATCTAATAGGACCAGGACAGAGGAATAACCCCTATCTCGGGCCCGCCAGAGATCATCAACCAGCGTGACCAATGCCGTCTCCGTGCTGTACCCGGGTCTGAAACCCAATTGGTACGGATCCAGATACTCAGTTTCCTCCAGAACCAAAGGGAGCTGCCGTGCCACCACGCTCTCAACGACCTTCACAAGAAAGCAAAGGTTGGAGACAGGACGGAAGTTATTTAAAATAGCTGGGTCCAATGTAGGTTTCTTAAGGAGGGGCCTTACCACCGCCTCTTTCAAGGCGGCAGGGAAGTACCCTTCACTAGGTGAGGCATTGATAACTGCTAGGATCCAGCCTCGTGAGGCATAGACCAGCCAGGAGGGACACAGGTCCAACAAACACGTGGCGGCACTTAATTTCCCCATGATCCTGTCCACTTCATCTGGAGTCACAGGATCAAACTCTTCCCAAATGTTCTCAGCCAAACTCATCATTTTCCTCTCGTCAGATACTGCCCAGTCAGAATCCAGACCAGCCCGAATCTGAGCAATTTTGTCCACCAGATATTTACTAAATTCCTCAGCCCGTCCTCGTAAGGGGTCCTCTCCCGTCCCTTGATTTAAAAGGGAGCGGACCACCCTAAACAGGGCAGCCGGACGGTTATCTGCGGACGCAATGAGGGTGGTGAAATAAGCGCGCTTCGCCACCTCCATTGCCACAAGATAACATCTAGAAAAGGATCTTAACTGTGTTCGGTCAAACTCGGACTGACTGGTTCTCCAAATGCTCTCTAGGCCCCTTCTCCGGCGTTTCATCTCCCGCAGGTTCTTGGAAAACCAAGGAGCGAGCCGGGACCTGCGCTGGGTCAGAGGCCGCAAAGGCACAACGTGGTCGAGAGCCTCTGAGGCAGCCTGTTGCCAGACATTAACTAAGGACTCGACCGGGCTGCGGGAGAGGGAGGTAGGAATCATTCCAAGTGCCATCTGGAACTTATCTGGGTCCATCAGGCGCCTGGGGTGGAACCATCTGGTCTGTTCCGCCTCCTGACAGCAGGGGGTGACGTGACGGAGGCCCAACTGCAGGAGATAATAGTCTGTCCAAGAAAGGGGTTGAGATGTTGGAGTAACCCCTCCCAGACCATTAAGCCACTGCCCAGAGATAAAAATAAGATCAGGTGTGTTTCCACCCTCGTGCGTCAGGTCTTGAATAATTTGGGTCAGGTCCATGGCCATCATGGAAGCCATGAACTCTCGGGCCGCCTCCGATGTACCGCCCAGGGAAGGCAGATTAAAATCTCCCAGAACCATAAGTCTGGGAAATTCAACCACCAATCCCAAGAGGGCGTCAAGTAGCCTGGGCAGAGCCATTGGAGAGAGGTATGCAAATAGCAGGACCAACTGACCACTAGGACCCCACCTTAAGAGGAGGGACTCACATCCGTCTATCTGAGGGGCAGTGGCCTGCCGTGTTTGGAGGGTCTCTCTAATAACAATCGCCATGCCACCTCCCCTACCCTGAGCCTGAGGTTGATGTAGCACACGGAAACCTGGAGGGCATAGATCAATCAGAGGGACCCCTCCCTCCGGGCCAAACCAAGTTTCCGTGATGCACGCCAGGTCTGTGTCTTCCTCCTCGATCAAATCATGGATGAGGTGAGCTTTATTCACAACAGACCTGGCATTTAAATAGATCATCCTCCCCCCAGTATTATATCTAGGAACTACTCTTTGGAGATTATATGGAAGAATTGGGTTGCCACCATTGAGAAGACGGTCTCCCTAATAGTTACTCATTTGAACTGATCTATTGGAGATTTCTAGAGGAAAGAATCTAAATATGATGTCTGATGTTCTTCCATCCTGCATCATCTGGCGCAATGATTACAGTAGAATTTAGGCTAACTCTGCTCACTGCCAGGAGTTTGATCCTGACCAGCTTAAGGATGACTCAAACTTCCATTCTTCTGAGGTTAGTAAAATGAGGACCCAGATTGTTGGGGAAATAATCTGACTCTGTAAACTACTTAGAGCACAGTTGTCAAACTCACTGCATCACATGATGTGTCATGATGTATCGTGACTTTTTTGCATTGCTGGACCTGTGGAGGGCGCGGCCTCCATATGATGCAACCAGCCTGTGGGCTGGCAGTTTGACACCCCTGACTTTGAGAGTGCTGTAAAGCATTCTGGGGCAGTATATAAGTCTAAATGCTATTATTATTGTTTTGGCATATATTCCTATTGTATTCCATCTTCTCTAGAGTATTGCAATTTTGGGGAGGAAATTTGGGTGAAGCTTAGTCAACTGGGCCATGAATTTAATCCCTGATGCTAAGTGGAGTTACAAATCACCAATTCAGGAGATGCATTCATATACTGATCTCACCATGCAAAGAGGGGATCAGCCTCCTATAATAGTTGCAGTGGCAAAATACTGAAGAGCTGGTTTCTATGGATACCGCAGGATAGGCTGTAATGGGGAACCATTCCATGGACTATTCATGCATACCATAGCATAGCTTTACAGAAGGAAGGAGCTGGTATCCACAACTTGCTTGATCAGACATCTTGTCTGAACTGGCCTTATAAGGGCACATAATATGAAAATCCTGATAAAAAGGAATGAATGGGATTTGTGCCTGAGTGGAGAGAGAGCAGGAAGGTGCAGGTAATCCTGTCCTCCAATTCAAATATCTAAAATCTTTATTAAGTGATAACTCTAGAGTAATCCTTGATTAAGCGGAGACTGTTCCAGCAGCTGCAGTAGTCTTGATGTGGGGTAAGCCTTTTTTCTTCCTCTTAAAGATTGAAGGAAGTCCTTAGATCAACATTACACTTCACAGGAGTATAATAATCCTATACAGCACCTAAATACCACAAAGCCATAATCAGTTCTGACATTTCCAAGTGAATTACAGCAGCTGCTCTATGTTAAAGGGAAATTTTAATCATATCCCCCACCTTTGATAAGCTGGAAAGATAAACATGACCAAGCTGCTAATGTACATACCATTCCATTAAGTTTCATGCAGGATGGAAATGAGCCCCTGGCTATGAAATGGATGGTATATTTGGCTTTCAAACTGCCATGCCCACTAATCAGTCAGTGCAACGAGTCTCCTTCTGCCAATCCATCAAAAGGTAATCTTAATCCATCATTTAGCTTTGTGTTAAATCTTTCTCTCCCTCCCTGAATGAGAAAATGGAAAGTCCCGGGAGGAATGGGTGAGCAATTGCAAATGGGAATTATACAGAAGCTGGAGTAGCAGTGTATTTTCTCAAAATATTTCCTATTTTCCATTTTATTTATTTACTTGCTTTGGGACATTGAGGCCTTATTTTATCTCTAAGAAGCTACAGATAATATACTAGAAAGATATGCTCTGCTGTTTTCTGTTTTTCACTCACCAGTAACATACCATGCCAAAGCATGTTTGACTTTCCAAGTACTGTTAACTTACACCTACGTGCTGCCTAAACAATGATGAAGGATGCCAACTATTACAGTCCACCAACACCTAGATGTCTCAGCTTTCCAAACTTTATAATAAATTAACCAATTACAAACTAGAAAAAATAAAAAATAAATGTAGCTATTTAGCCATTAAATAATGAAAACAGTCCCCCAATTTGCAATATCAAAACACAAAAAAATGGAAATGCAGAAAATGGCTAAGTAAGGACACAGTGAGAATGTTTGCAAAGTTCTAAATTTAAAGAATAAAAAATAAAAGGGAAGGAATCATCAAGTTCTACAAATGCGTTGATGAGGAAGTGAGCTAAGATTCTCCTGCCTAAGTATTGCCTCTGGAGTTTCTTGTATCCTAATCCTATTTAGAGATAACTCAGTGGGTTTGGATACAGAGCTTATCGCAATAGTCAAGGAGACTTGCACTGGAGAAGACAGCCCCTTAAATATGCCATTTGTAATTTTTCAAATTTTTAAGCTCAATATTTTTACTAGTCCACATTCCACTGAAAACATGGAAATGTCTCTTAATTTTCATAAACATAGAACACATGCATCTTTTAAAGATATAATACAATCTTTGGCTCTTCATGTGAATCCCCCAAAGTATACCTAAAGAGGATGATAAGCAGCAGGATCAAGCTTTGGGGGATGATTTAGCTTATTTATTTATCAAAACATTTTTTTTCTATGCTGCCTTTCATTTAAAAAGGTTTGCGTTTTTTCTTTCTTTAAGAAATTTAAATCATTGTCATTCAATCTTACGGGGAGGAGCAAGTCTTCCAACAAACACAGTATTTACAGGAAGATATTTATCTATTTATAAATTTAAAACAATGTATTTATTATCCCTGATTTTTAGTGATTCATGGAATTCTGGTCCTTAAAATAGGTACTTATCGTTCAGATGTATACTATATAGCACTATTACATCTCTTCTGCAATTTATGCAATGTCCTTCTCTTTCTCAAGCCAAAATCATAACAATAAGTATTTCATTTGATTTAAATGAACCATACTGCAACTCGTAGTCAATAACTGAAAAATACTGGGAAAGGAAGGAATACTAATGTCTACAGACATGTATTCAAGCCATTTCCTCCCCCACTCTCTTCTAACAAAATTTGTTTCCAAAACATTCTACCTTTCTCTTGCCCAGCAAGTGACAAAATCACCTTGACCTACTTTGAAAGAACGGTGGGGCTGTCAGTCAGGTTTAAATGAAGTCATTAAAAAGGGACTGAGGTTCCTCCTGTCAGCGTTGTGAAATCCCCTGTTGTACCAAGTCGCCCTTCAAAAGTGACACCACAACTAATTAAAAGTAACTTGTTGAATCACAGCCATGACACTTCTCAATCCAAATAACAGCTTGTTAAAGCGTTCAGTTTCAGATCGGCAGGTTTTTCCTTTCTCCATAGTAGGTAAGCCCAAAAGAAAGAAATAGACTGCAAAGGACTGTTGATCAGAAAAGTGAATTCCAGCGGCACAATCCAAGCTGCCCAGCTGATTTCCAACAAGGAGAAAAGAAGCTGTACATCTCTGGAAAACAAAAAACAGGGTTCTGATATCTGATGACAGTAAAGATATTGTAGGTTGTTCTGGGTAGAGATGAAAAGAAATCCGCTCTTAGATTTCTGCAGAAAGAGTTTTGTTCCAGAATGAACTCCACCGTGGCACAAAAGGCAGTACTGAACTCAGCTTGGTAAATCCTATGTTTATCTGGCTGAGAAATAAATCCAAATAATTCTGTTTGCTTTTAAAAGGTGCATGCATGCAAAAAAAATCTGCCAAGGAAACAAAAAAAAATGAAGAAATTCTGTAAGAAGCACTAAGAGAAGTTGCATGCAAAAGCTCCAAAAATGAATATGGATGCTGATTTTTTTTAAAAAAAATCTACAAACAAGCTCGGGATTAAGATTATGTCTACTAAAACATAAGGTACGAAATGGGATTTATAGAGATCTATCTGCAGAGCCTTCATCTTATGTTTTGATATATTGGTCTAAGTGAAGGGTAGGCAACCTTGGCTCTTTTATGACTCGTGGACTTCAATTCCCAGAAGGTTGCCAAGGTTGTCTACCCCTGGTCTAAGTCAATGTTCCTATACGGTTTTAAGAAGCACCTTGGCAGTAACAATTCCAAACTGGATCCTCAACTCACAAACAATTACAAGCTGCTTCATTACTCTCAGGATACACCCAGTCACCCCCACCTTAAGAACGATTGGTCTAGGCTGTGAAATCTAACTTTTGGGGTTACACAGATCTGAAAATGGAGTAGAGTCCATCCAACATGACCCTTGCCTGTTCTGCTCCTAAGAAAGCGAAAATCCTGGAAACAGCACGCTATCAAAAGGGCTTGGAGAGTACATTATACTAAGACTATAATTATGACTTGCTGCTGGTCATCTTCCGTTTCCTTTCACCTTTCCCAGCACCTTCTCCAGAAAAGATGGGTGCACAACCCCAATCCTGCCCTTGACAGAAATAGTCCCAAAGTGTGAGCAATACTGTTTCTATCCCATACTTGGTCTGAATTCTGACTAAAAGGGTTCCAGATAATCCAATTTTTCAAGGTCTTCTGAAGTTGCTGTAAAAGCATTGTCTCAATCACCTTCTCTATAAGTGGGAACTTAGATACTGAATGAAAAATGTTCAGCATAGTGGGGTCCAGCAATTGCTTCTTGAAGATAGGTGAATCAAAACCTCCTTAAGGAAAATCCTGTCCCTCAAAGAAGTATTAACCAGCAATAGAACCTCTAACACAATACCTCCAGGCCACTTGAACCAGCCAGGAAGGGCATGGATTTAAAGAGTAGATAGCTGAGCTCACAGTCCTAAGGACCCTATCCACTTCCTCAGATTCCCCCAGTCTCAAACCATCCCAGATAAAATGGCAAGTCTCCTCCCTAGGCCTGCAACATGGCTGGCATTCAACTGAGAACTGATCTGAGCAACTTTGGCTGGCAGATGCTGAATACATTTTTTTGCACATCCCTGCAAGAGGTTCTTCAAGCCCTCTCCTACCCACATCCAGAAGGGCTCATGTCACCTGAAACAGATACAATAAATGCAGAGAAGTACTGGCACTTTGTTGCCCTTCCACCATTAAAGGTAAAGGTAAAGGTTCCCCCGCACATGCATGCTAGTTGTTTCCAACTCTAGGGGCCGGTGCTCATCTCCGTTTCAAAGCCAAAGAGCCAGCGCTTGTCCGAGAACGTCTCCATGGTCATGTGGCCGCCATGACTAGATGCCAAAGGTGCATGGAACGCTTTTACCTTCCCACCGTAGTGGTCCCTATTTTTCTACTTGCATTTTTATGTGCTTTCAAACTGCTAGGTTGGCAGAAGCTGGGATGAGTAACAGGCGCTCACTCTGTTACGCCAAACTGCCGACCTTCTGATCGACAAGCTCAGTGTCCTAACCCACTGAGCCACTGCATCCCTTTTCTTCCACCATTAAGTAGACCTTAATAATGACTCTAGCCCATGTTCAGTAGAGTTTGTCTGCTGTTGTGTGTCAGTAACACTCTCAACATCTCTTCTCTTATTTCATCTCTCTCATAACTCCTCCATAAACCATGGTGAGTGCCAGGATCCCCAAGAGGGAAGAGATCATCTGGGCACAATCTGATTCAAAGCTTCAGCCACCCCTTATGCCCAAGGTTTTAGATGGACTGTACAGGAGGCCAGCAGGAGCAACCCCCAGCTTTCTCTTTCAAATCCATCTGGGTTATCAGTTACTGATGATTAATTGCAATGTATTGTACTGGGTCTAATGTCTCTGCTATGGATAGTGGTGCTAGAGAATCATGTGGTAATCAGGACATGATCTGACCATGACAAAGGGGACATTAAAAGTTTCCCCAATGTCAAATAAAATAGACATTGCTCTGACAGTAGCACCAAATTTATGTTGGGCTCTGGATGATCTGATATAGGGATATGGATAACATGGGAGCCATGAACATCCAGGCCATCTCAGATCCCATTCCTAGATAAGGCAAATTGAAGCCCCACAAGCCCCATAGGTCTACAGAACTCCACTGTCGGTCCAGAAATAAAGTCAAGGTACTCAGGCAGAGAAGTTGCTGTGCATCAGGGAGGCTGATACAAAAGCAACAATCCCAATTAATCCCTAGATTTAGGGATTTAATGAATAGGGTCTCCCATTCTGTGACCTGTGATGCAGCACCCCTGAACCCTCTAAGTCTAAGAGAGTCCCAGGTGAAAATCGCCACACCTGTAAAATGTTTAAAGATAGTTTTTTTTAACCCTGATATCAATCTTATAGGCTTTATTGGAAATCTATTATGTATTTCTGTTATGATCTTGGCAACTACTTGGATCAACATATAGCAAAAAAGGGTCTTTTATTTCCTGGTTTGAGAGGAACTACACTTATTTGAGCCCTGCTGGAATATAAATTGGATTTTGATGCTGAGTCTCATAAATATTTATCTTTATGGAACAATTCCACTCTAAAAAAATAGGTCTTAAGTATACTAGAAAGTATGACTAGAGTCTGGAATTGTAACTTTAAATTAATTGCTTATAATGATTAGTTTAAGGACGTTCAAAAACTTCAAGTAGAATTTTCTTTGCTTAATGCACAACACTGGCAATGTAGCCCACTATACAACAACTGCACTATATATTCATTGCTGCATGAATATTACACTGTAAAAAGCAGACTCTTACCCCAGGCAATGGGATAAGATGAGGTGAAGTCTGTGTTAGATGCCTCCAAGGCATAATGACTGGGATAGCAGGTTTTGGGGTTTGGTTTTATGATTTTTAATCATTTTATGGGTTTTATTATTGTTGAGAGTCATCCAGAATTGTGCTCTGTAAAGTGGCTGGACAAACCACTCCAGACAGCAGGTAACCTTAACACGTTTATTAGAACAGCCCAAAAGGTAACAGGAACACTTGGCTATTTATAGTCTGGTGCCGGTCGATCGGTCCAATCACAAGCCGGTCTTCTTCCCGCTTCTCTTCTCCTCCAATCAGCTTTGCGGTTCGTTGACAGTTCGGTTCCTCGTGCTGCGGCTTGTGTTGCTTTGACAGCCGAGAGCTGTCAACTCGTGCGCATGCGCGAGTCGGGAGTTTTGACAGCTGTCAAAACTTCCTCGTGTTCCGCTGTCATCGGTTTACCTCATGTTCAGCTGTCAAATGCTTAACCTTTATGAACCAATGAAGTTAACACATAAATTTCCCCACATAACTGAACTATATACATATAATACACCCCTTACCCTTCCCCTGGTTCGTTTCCACCCCCATGTGTTTGTTTGTTACTTCCTTCCCACTCGTAGTCCCGTAAGTATGCGGGTGCTTTCCGTAATCGGCTGGATCGTCGCAGGGGAGTCTCATTTGCGGGTTCTGGTTCCTCTTGTGGTTGAAGTGGCTGTGCTTCTTCGGCAGGCGGGATACTTGGTATGAAGGAAGGTAAAAGGGGTTGTTGAGGTGGTGGTGGGGGTGTAATTTGTGGTTTGCGGATACGTAGTTGGTCGACGTGCCGGCGTAAATGGCCTTGTGAGTCTGAATGGATTAAGTATGAGACGGGACCGGTTTGTTTTATTATAACCCCCTCAATCCACTTTTGGTTGCTCGTGTAATTCCGTGCCCAGATGGTTTGGCCAGGAGAGAAGGTTCGTGGTAACGGTGTTGGGGGATCTTGGTGGTTTGATGTTCTATCAGGGTGCAGACGGTCTAATCTCGTAATTAGTCTCCTGCCCCATCGAAGCTCCGCTGGTGTTTTCCCGGTGGTGGTGCCCGGTGTGGTGTGTTGGGCTAGGAGAAATTGACTAAGCCGCTGGTGCCAGTTCCCTTTTATGAACTTATTAAGTGCTTCTTTAGTGGACCTTACCATAATTTCTGCCATCCCATTCGACGATGGGTGGAATGGCGCTGATGTGACCAGTCTAATACAGTTCCTCGAAGCGAACATCTGAAATTCACGAGAAGTGAATTGTGGGCCATTATCAGAAACTATGACGTCTGGAAGGCCGTGTGTTGCGAAAACTTTTCTAAGTGCTTGTATGGTGGAGTATGATGTAATTTTATTTAAGGGAATCACTTTGAGCCATTTAGAAAAACTGTCAACTATTATTAAGAAATTCTGCCCTCGTATCGGTCCCGCAAAATCTAGGTGGATGCGGGACCAAGGATTTTTTGTCGTTTCCCATCTATGAACTGGGGCGTGGGGTGGCTCGCCTCTCGTTAGTTGGCAAGTATAACATCCCCCTACGTGCTGTTCTATGTCTTTGTCAATCCCAGGCCACCATACATAACTCCTTGCAAGAAGCTTCATTTTGACCATCCCTGGATGTCCCTCGTGAAGGGTTCTTAATGTTTGTTGTATGTTTGTGTGAGGTATCACCACCCTGTTCCCCCATAATAAACAACCTAAGTGTGAGGTTAGTTCTAATTGTTTGGAAAAAAATGGACGGAACCTTTCCTCTGGGCACTTGTGAGGCCATCCGGTTGTGACCCATCGCAGGACTCTGCTGAGAGTGATATCCTTAATGGAGTTGTCAGCAATGATTTTTGCTGTGAGGGGGCATTCTGGTAGTTCATTGATAGCCAGTATGCCACCGGCGGGGGCTGGGTCTGGGTCGTAGCGCTGTATTGGAAGCCTGCTTAAACAGTCTGCATGTCCAAGTTCCCTGCCTGGCTTGTATATCAGTTTATAAGAGTATGCTGCTAAAAAGGTTGACCAGCGCAGGATTCTCGGGGATAATATTTGGGGGGTTGTTTTATTCCAGGTAAAGATGCCTAATAGGGGTTTGTGGTCTGTGAAGATAGTGAAGGGTCTGCCGTACAGATAGTCATGAAATTTTTTAACCCCGGCAACGATGGCCAGAGCCTCCCTATCAATTTGAGCGTAATTCCTTTCAGTTTTAGTTAGTGTTCGGGAATAGAATGCGATGGGTCTTTGAGTGTCATCCTGGTCTAGGTGGCTTAAGACGGCTCCTATTCCATATGGAGATGCATCGCACGCGATGCAGACAGGGGCGTCCTCTTTGAATAAGGTGACAGTGGAGCTTTTGCAAATGATGTTTTTAAGTGACTGGAAACTATTCTCGTGTACCTTTGTCCAGGTCCAGGGGCTGCCCTTGTCTAATAATCTATGAAGCGGTTCAGCAATTGTAGCCTTGTGGGGCAGGAAGGCGTGATAAAAATTTAATAGTCCTAAAAACGCCTGAAGTTCTTGTTTGTTTTTGGGGCTGGGGGCTGCTTGAATAGCTTTTAGTTTGTCATTGGTAGGGTGGATGCCTTGGGCATCGATTTTGTACCCGAGGAATTCCGTAGATGGAACTCCTATAGAGCACTTTTCTCTCTTTAGTTTAAATCCGGCAGTTCTGAACCGGTCTAGTACAGCTGACAACCTGTCAGCTAAAATGGCTTCTGTTTCTCCGGCGATGAGTACATCATCGAAATAAGGAGAAACCCCGGGAATTCCTTTTAAAGTTTTTTCCATGATACTTTGAAATATGCCTGGGGCTGCCGAAATGCCAAATTGTAGTCTTGTCACTTTAAATGCACCGCGGTGTGTGACAATTGTCTGGGCGACCGCAGTGTCATCTGTCACAGGCAATTGCAAATACGCCTGCGTGAGGTCTAATTTCGCAAAAATGGCGCCTGAGCGAATGGAAGCTAGGACATCCCTTACTGCTGGAATGGGGTAAGAATGGGCATTGAGCGCTAAGTTCAGGGTCCCTTTATAGTCAGCGCATATTCTAATTTGTCCATTAGGTTTTACTGGAGTTACGATGGGGGTTTCCCAGCTGCCCCCGTCAGTAGGTACTAAGACCCCCAGCTTGACGAGGCGTTCTAGTTCATCCTCAATTTTTTGTTTGAGGGCGAAGGGGACCCTCCTGGCCCTGATTTTGACTGGTTGTATGGCGGGGTTCAAGTTAAGGTTGATGGGCGGACCTGTATATTTGCCTAAAGAACCGTCAAACACGTCTGCATATTTTCTGCAGACGGCCTCGAGGTTTGACGTTTGTACCATGTTGACGCCAGTAATGGCGATTCCTAAGGGGTTAAACCAATTTAACCCTATTAGATTAGTGCGGTTTCCGCTGGTGACTATTACTTCTAGGGGTCCCTTGAACTTTTTGTACTCCACCCAGACCTTAGCTTTACCCTTAAGCTGAATTGGAGTTTTCTGGTAGTCTGCCAATTGAACCTGAGGAGGTTCTAACGGTATTATTTTTTTACTGTTCCGGCAGACTTCCTTAAACGTCTTAAACGAAATTAGTGTTACAGCTGAGCCTGAATCCACCTCCATGTCACAAAGGACCCCTTGCAGCTTAGTTTTAATTTTTACCTTAGGGCTCAGATTGTGCACCCTGTCAATTGCCTCTATTAACGCTTCTGGAATTTTTCCCTTACTGGCTCGGTAGGAGATCGTACCTGGGGGGGTAGCCTCCACTTCATGCAGATTGTCACGGGGACGGCTTCGGCAGACGGGTTTGATGTGGCCAGTCTTGCCACAGTTGTGGCATTTAGCGCTCCTAAACCGGCAATTGGCCCGGGCATGGTTGCCCCCACAACTGGCACAGACGTTGCGTTGTTCACGTTGAACTGGCGCGAAGTTTCTCGGCTTGGACCGGTCGTTGGTGTCACTGCGTCTGTTTTGCCTTCTCTCCATACGGCGTTGTATGGCGTCCGTGTCGGTCAAGTCAATGGACTCTTCGTCGCTGAAAGATGCTTCGTCCTGGTGGACGCTGCTCTGGGGTTCCGTTGCTGTTCGGGTGAGGGACTTCTTATGGTTGTCCTCATATGCCAAGATCTCCCGTGAGACCTGGGCAAGCGTCATCTCAGGTTTTGACGTGAGTTTCTTCCTGAGGCGTTCGTCTCTCAGGCCGATGACCACCTGGTCCCGGATCCGCTCTTCTAAATCGGGGAAGTTGCAGCTTCGTGCAGCGTGCCGGACTCCTGCGATGAAGTCGTTCGCAGCTTCATCCAGCCGCTGTCTTCGCTGGGCGAACTGTACTCGCCAGTACAGTTCCGAGCGGGCCGGCATGTAGTGTTTGCTAAGCCGGTCGATGAGCTCGGCATATGGGACCTCGGTGATCGGTACGGGGCTGAATAGCCCGACAGCAGCATCATAGACGGGTGGCCCGCTGATGTAGAGAAGGGCTGCTGCTTTGGCTCGGTCATCCGTGATTTTGCTGACGAGGAGGAACCCCTCGACCTGCCCCAGGTGCGATTCCCATCGCTCGGGGTGGTGAGTGTCGAATTCTCTCACTCATCCGAAATTAGCCATGTTGTCAAGGTTCGGTGGTCCGCTTCACTGTGGAAGTTAAAACTTCCAGTGACTTAGCTCGGTTGGCCGGGAACTGCCTTCCTGGCCGTGACTTCAGCTCGAGAAGCGGATCCCATCCTCGTCGCCAGTAAAGTGGCTGGACAAACCACTCCAGACAGCAGGTAACCTTAACACGTTTATTAGAACAGCCCAAAAGGTAACAGGAACACTTGGCTATTTATAGTCTGGTGCCGGTCGATCGGTCCAATCACAAGCCGGTCTTCTTCCCGCTTCTCTTCTCCTCCAATCAGCTTTGCGGTTCGTTTGACAGTTCGGTTCCTCGTGCTGCGGCTTGTGTTGCTTTGACAGCCGAGAGCTGTCAACTCGTGCGCATGCGCGAGTTGGGAGTTTTGACAGCTGTCAAAACTTCCTCGTGTTCCGCTGTCATCGGTTTACCTCATGTTCAGCTGTCAAATGCTTAACCTTTATGAACCAATGAAGTTAACACATAAATTTCCCCACATAACTGAACTATATACATATAATACACTCTGAGATTTGGTGGTCATACAAATCTTTTATATAAATAAATAAAACAGAATAACTGATCAACTCAGGCAGGTTTTGATAGCTCAATATGGACCAAATGCTTTAGCTGCTTGGAAAAAAACTTGAGATGCTTTCATTTTTGACCGAATCTCTTTTGAAAAAAAAAATCAATTTCATATCTGTCTCAGAAGCTTAAAAATCTTGAAATGGTCAACGTTTATGATGAGTTAAAAAACAAAATAGGATATCTAATAATAGAACATTGGTGGATATAAATCTTGATAAATATCAAATTGAGCACTTGAGGTTGAGAACTAACCAAAATGTGCTAAGCACATTGATTTGTGCTTTAAATTGTAAGCCGCCCTGAGTCTTCGGAGAAGGGCGGGATATAAATGGGATTAAAAAAAAGAGCTTACTCCATATAATGTATCAGAAAGGATAGGGTATAGATTTTCTTTGTTTGTGATGTAAGAGATACATGAATTCATATTATATGGTCTTTCTTGTCTCTTTATGGATTATTTTTTTTAAAAAAGTGCTACTTCGAATTATGCTCCAAAATTTTGGAATCTGATTATTTTGGAGACATTTTGGTTTTGCCAGCATGGGGAATAGACAAAATAAATGTATTGAAGAACTGGAATGGAACTATTATCTCTGACATCCAGGACTGGATTCAAGAACTGTGTAATTTATCCATTTTAAAAAGCCTATTTTTTATTAATTAAAAAGTTATACTTCCCTCTGACATATTTTTAGATGAATTTTATGAATTTAATGTGCTGATTATTGGGTTTACATTATGTTTTCTTTATTCTTTTTGCTCTGTTTTGTAAAGGAATTTATCATTGTATTGTCTACAGTTTATAATAACATTTTTAAATTTGTTTTTCTTACTCATTTGTACTTAGTGTGATTTTTGTTATTGTTATAAGTTTTCTGTATTTTTCCCCTCTAAACTGGCAATAAAATATTAATTTTAAAATAATTTTAAAATCTCTCCCTTTTGTCACATGAGATAGAAGATGGATTATCAACTAATTATAAAATTCATAGGTGTTTAATCATCTTTTTTAAATTGTTGTATCAATTTAGTTTCAAGACATCTTCATTTTATCAGTGCTTTATTACAGGCTATTAAAGGAAGTGAGAAAACATAAAATTTAATAAATGAAAGCTATCACTGAGGTTAGCTATCTGTTCATCAGTATTTTTATTTACATGTCCAATAACAGTTGCAAATCAGAAGGGCAAATGAGTTCAGAGAACAAACCACTGGGGCTATTTTCTTTTAGGCTCACCAATTAAAATTGGCCCCCAATGATTAATTAAGCAAACTTTCCCTGCTTTATTTTCTTCACAGCCTTAGGCTGACAGGAATGCACACACACACACACACTGGGGGGGAGGTACCTCATTACTTATTGTTAATTGGTTCTGGGAGGTGTGATGAGTACAAAAAACAATGAGTATCGAACAAATGTTTCCCATAAGGAATATGTCATGGATATGTTACCAGACCCCTCTCCAAATGTGAGTTTGTAGGAGGAGGAGGAGGAGGGGGGAGGAGGAGGCAGAGGAAAGCATGGAGCTGCATGATGGCCCAGATTGGGACTTGGAGAGTGTTAGCTTGATGGAGCAGCCTCAGCCGGGTCAACTGGATGAACGTCTGGCTGAGGCTAAGCTAGGGAAGCTGCACCTGCAGTGAACTGGACAGGAGGCTCCAGGCGAGGACCAAGGCAGCTGCCATTAGCAATGAGTAGGAGGTGGAGCCTATACCTCCTCCCAATCCAAGGACCCATAGAGCAGAGAGGAGACAGGTGTAACACCGGTCGGCTAGGCTACTCATGAGGAGGCAACTTCTCCCTTTGTAAGGGCTGCACTGGTGTCACCTACTTAATCCTGCCCTAAGCACTTGAGCATTGCTGGAGCAATATGTCCAGTTGCATGCCTTGCGCACTTGTGCCATGTATCCTGACCAGTTGGCTTATAGATGGTTTTCCTGGAATTTGTGTGTACCCGTTGGACTCCGTTTACCCAGTGACTCTTGCCGTGCTGAGCTTGAAATCCTAACCTGTGCAACATGGGAGCTTTCTAAGGACCTGTCTGGGGGTTTGAATAAACAGCTTTTTGAACTGTCACTGTGTGTGTGTGTGAGAGAGAGAGAGACAGAGAGGGAAGCGGAGCAGCACAGAATAACATAAATAAATTTAATGCATTCCCAAGCCAAAGAAGTGCAAAAATACACAAAATGACCATAGAAGATGGTCTAGAGTAGAAGATAAGACCACAAGGGGATGTGCACAGAGTAAGAACTACTACATGACTAACTCAGCTAGAAAGGGTAGCAGAAACTGACACCGACAAGTTCTAGGTTGTACGTAGAGCACCAAGCAAATAAACAGCAAGTACTGGAACAAAAAAAATTGTGTCAAAATGTGTCAAGTACTGGACCAAATTTGATGAGTTTCAAAGCACTCGAGTATCAAGGTATTACTGGAGAGAGAAAGAGAGGGAGTGGGGAGAGAGGGGGAATATATTCCTCTATTTCCCACTTACTTTGTGTCATTCAAAAGTGCTGAAAGATCAAGAATGTGAGCTTTTAATATTTATTCTGAACCAACTTTTTTTAAAAAAAAAATGTTAGTGAATGTCAACTGTGTAATTTAGTCTGAATTTCTAAGAATGGGATATTATCACTTCGAGAGCAAAGATATGAAGAAAACTATTAGTTTGTTTCGTGAGGAGTTTGTCTTACTTGACTAGTGCAATAAACACCAAATCATAGTAAATATAACTGTATATAATATATAATAGACAAATGTATATACACTGTATATAATAAATATCTGTATAAAGGTAAATGGTTTCAGGTCATATCATTGTACTGAGCCCCTGGTTCCCATTGTTGCTTTTGGTGGATGTAAGTTACCTCTGAATACATAGGCAGCAGCATCTATGTCTAAGGAGGGGATTTCTTGTATTCATAGCCATGCTGTTCCTCTTGATGGGTTTTCCAAAAGCTCATGAAACTTTAACACTATTTTCTGCACATAGGAAATGTAATGAATGAAAGATAGGGATCCTAAAGTTCTCTAGATCTTTTGAACCAAATCTTTTGCGGTGGATTCTGCTAGCTGAGACAGATGAAAACCAAAGTCAGATACATCGAGTGGACATTTGGAAAATTAACGTAGATTTACCACTAAGCACTAAAGAACTCAGCACCACATTTCAAAAGTCCTCTTCAGTCAATAGATCCAGAGATTGGCTCTTAACAGAAGTTGCCGTGGAGCCAATAAACAGTGATCCAAAGTCTTACAGCCTTTCCTGAAACAGGAGTATCATTAACCAAGTTGTTGCAGAAGAAAGGCAGTCTACTACTCAATCTTGTCTTGGTTTAGCAAAACATAGTCAGTGTACAAATTAAAAGAGGAAAGAGCATCTCCTGGCAGCAGAAAAATCAGAGTGATCCTGCCCACACAACTCATAACATGTCATTTTGAAAGATTCAGGGACTCTCTATGTTGCCAGCAACCTGTGATGATGCTTCACTTTTAACAAGGGCCTTCTGAACTTCAGTCTTTTTGCCTAACACACCAACTGTCAGCAACTCAGTAAGTTACAAACACAATTCAATCCTTAGCATGTAGCTTTGCTCGGATCCATTGTCATGCTTTTCCAGTGCTAGCGTTCCAATCTGAAGGTAGGAAAAGGAAGAAGAAGACAGAGAGAAAGAGAAAGGAACATCAGAAACAACTTTTGGCTTTAGTCTTCCCCACTAGACTATGTCCTGATCGGTATGTCCTGATGCTGCAAAGGAAAATAAGGCTTCCAATCCCCTGAGGGAGGAGAAGGAGAGGTTTGACTCTATTGTGTCATAATTTATGGAATCTATTATAAAACAGTCGGGTAGACTGCTCCTGGCACATCAGGATCAAGAGCTTCCTGTTCCCTAACAAAGTGATCAGTGAAAAGAAGTATTATTCTAAGCCACGATCAACTCCTAATTGAAAAAGCAAGATGAGCAGCGAGGATCTGCATATCCATCAGATGAAGCAAGATAGCTGTTTTTTTTCCTTAATCAAAGACTATTTCTTTTTATCAATTCATCAACTGCAAATTGTTTGTAACAGTCAGGGCTTTTTTTCCTCATAGAACGCTCAGAACGGAGTTCCGGCACCTTTTTTTGGATGGAACCTTGTAGGGTAGGCAAGGTGGGTTGTATGACATGTGTGAGTTCCGGCACCTTTTTCTTTTACAAAAAAAGCACTGGTAACAGTAATAATAATAATAATAATAATAATAATAATAATAATAATAATAATAATAATAATAATAATAATAATAATAATAATAATAATAATAAAAAATAATAATAACAACAACAACAACAACAAGAAGTATAATAATAACAAGAAGTATAATAATGTGCTTAAGGTACACGATAAAAACAAGCCGAACTGAAATTTAAAGGTCCAGGTATCTTCCTTTCCCAGGTGAAAGAATCTGAATTACTGTTGATGCTTCCCTTCTTTTCACAGTCTTGCCACTTATTGGACAGTCAATTTGGGAGTCAATGAGACTATTTTAAGGAGGCAGTTTGAAGATATTATGCACAGGGACCAATCCAAACTGCCTTGCTCCCACCTGGTAATTATTTATATTGATTTTGGTGGGGTTATTGAACAAAGCCATCAGCATCCATCTGATTTTCAAATGGGAGAAAGCACTCTATGGATCTAAACCAGCACATGAACTTCAGCATATGAACAGCCTCTGTTCAGATCAATGGAGTCAGGCACACTGTTACATTAAAGCATAATTTTCCCATTCAGGTTTTTGTCACTTGCATTGTTAAAACTTTCTTTTCCCAGCTGTGTGAGAGAACTATTTGTATTTGGGAAACCAGGCAATGGCGATGGCTTTTGGAACAAGACAAAAGCAACCGTAGAATAAAATGAGCAGAGCCAGGGGTGATGCTACTAGTCTCACACAATCGGCATCGTCCTCACTAATAGGTTTCAGAAGGCATTTTGACTTCCATCCCATCAAACTGCTAACATGAAGCAACAGCTCAGAGAAACCTCTGCTGCTTTCAGCTCTCAGCAGTGAGAAAAGGGATGAGGGGAATAGGCCAAAGAAAAAATCCAATGTTAATATAATGAACACTGGTTGCCCTATCTAGATCTTCTGATTGACAGCTCCAGCATCCCCTATCTCTGGTCACATTGTCTGGAACTAATGGTTATTAAAGCCAAAACATCTGGAGGAACTCAGGCAGGGAAAGAGATACAATATTTCTTCTATTTTCTATGTAGTACCTCTGACTGAACTTCAACCTATCCGGTGACTAAAATTATGCCCGATACAGTTTGCCCTAACTGGACAAAGCCTTTCAAAGTTTGGAATAAATTTTTCTACACTGCTATCTCTTCTGAAATCCGTGGCTTTCATTGTGGGCTAAAAAAGTGCCATTTTATGGTATAGTGGTGATGGGTGGTATGAGTTACAGGGCAGAGAGGATTGCTCCATTTACTAGATTCTACTTTAAATACAGTAGTGATACATTTTGTAAAAGCAGAGTTTGGCAAGTTCCATGCCTTTATCTGAAAGATCAAAACCAGATCCAGGAAGTATAAAAGGGAAAGAACTCTTTTACAATCTGATAAAACAAGCAGAGCTATCACTGAGGGTGGGAGAATTCTGATCCAGTCAACAAGCTGCTGTTTGTATAGCCTGAAGTTTTATTTTTCTCAGCTGATAAAATTCCTCCTATAATTTAGACAATTGTCCATTCTCACCAAATAATTGTGTTTCTGTCTTTTTTGAAAAACGTAGATCGGGAATACTGTGTGCAAAATATAGTCCACGTTGGAGTTTTGTTGCAAAACACCTTCATTAGAGAAAGCTGTGTGCAAAAAGGCATTTCCTTTGTTTTCTAACAGAACTTGTTACCAGCGGCATCCAATGATACCAAAATGGCAGTACATGTTAATAATGTCAACACCTATTTGAATCGTTATGCCTGATACAGGTTTGTACATTGTACTGTATATTTGTGAGACAATATCATTTGTTTTTCTCTTGCCACCCCCTCAGCATCCATCAATGTTCCTTTTCTTCTCTTCTGGGAGAGGCCTGCTAGCTTAACCATTTGCATGTTGCTGCATTTGCATGAAGGGATGTGGGAGCCTTTCCCCCCCACACCTTAAATTTTTGCAAAATTTATACTGTTTGTTAGATAACGAGCTATATTTTTCTGGTACTTGCTCAAACTTCAGTTAGGTTTTAATGATTTTTTTTAAAAAAGCTATTGTTTGGCTTGCATTGTGAATTGGATTGGATACTGTCATACATAGGGAGTCATATATTGAATACAGTATTGCAGGCTAACTGCTGGCAGTAAGTAGTTCGATTCTCACCAGCTCAAGGTTGACTCAGCCTTCCATCCTTCCATGGTTGGTAAAATGAATGCCCAGACTGTTGGGGTGGGTGGGGGAGCAATATACTGACATTGTAATCTACGGTACTTAGAGAGGGCTGTAAAGTATTGTGAAGTGGTATATACTGTAACTATAAATGCTATTGCTATATGTGTCTCATGGTTTACATAGTTTCTTGAGTTATGTGAGAATCCACTCACCCATTCTTATCAGGCTTCAAAGAGGATGTTTTTGCTGCTTTCAGATTATGATTGAATTCTGAATTTGGGGGAAGGGCAGGGATTTTTCATACAGTTTGTGAAAAAGGAGGATTTGTTTTGCTAATTGGCTTTTCTTCTTCACTACTTGGCAGGTATGGAAGGCAGTAGGGAGAGGTTGACTCTCCAGAATAAATCAGAGAGATCCGGTTTGATCTTTCATCACCAGCAGATGGAGAAAATAGAAAACACTTCACAATCATTTGGGTTACTGGGTCATCAAATGCTAACCAGAGCAGTTGGACTGGAGTAGTGAGTTGGCCCATCACCATGTGAGCAATTAACAAGAAAAACAGATGATCTCAAAAATTAAACTATATTTAAAAGAAGATTGAATAGAACTGAATTGAATTTCAATTTATTATGATTATAGATCAATACAAGTAGAATGCTCTGTGAATATATATATATATATATATTCGAATCTCAGATAAAGGGTATGACTAACTGATGAGAACATAAAGAGTTCAAAATGATCATCTTAGCCTCCCAAATTCTTTATTAGCAATTTGAATAATTTGCACAAATAATGAGCTGTCATAAGTTGACTATGTCCTGTGGATAAGCCCTGAGTCGGGCCAAAACAGGAATGAAAGAGTTAATTAGCAAGGTCCACTCAAAAAGCCTTGACAAATACTTAAACATACATTTGCCTTGCCTTCCAGCTAATAAAAGAGAGAAAGAACCCGTGGCTCAGGAAGTTAAAACACTGCCTGATATATAATCAGCCCAGGTTCGAATCTCAGATAAAGGGTATGACTAACTGATGAGAACATAAAGAGTTCTAAATGATCATCTTAGCCTCCCAAATTCTTTATTAGCAATTTGAATAATTTGCACAAATAATGAGCTGTCATAAGTTGACTATGTCCTGTGGATAAGCCCTGAGTCGGGCCAAAACAGGAATGAAAGAGTTAATTAGCAAGGTCCACTCAAAAAGCCTTGACAAATACTTAAACATACATTTGCCTTGCCTTCCAGCTAATAAAAGAGAGAAAGAACCCGTGGCTCAGGAAGTTAAAACACTGCCTGATATATAATCAGCCCAGGTTCGAATCTCAGATAAAGGGTATGACTAACTGATGAGAACATAAAGAGTTCGAAATGATCATCTTAGCCTCCCAAATTCTTTATTAGCAATTTGAATAATTTGCATATATATATATATATATATATATATATATATATATATATATATATATATATATATATATATTCACAGAGCATTCTACTTGTATTGATCTATAATCATAATAAATTGAAATTCAACACATGACTTGTATCTTCTTCACAGGTGGTAGGTAGGTGATGAAAACCATGTATGTTAGAGAAAGTTGTGAATATATATTGGGAAGAATTCATAGGATTTACCCCAGATTCTGTTCCATGGTCTTGCAGTATACTAAAAGCAGGTTAGTTTTTTTTTTGTTTCACCTATGTTCTTCTACCCACTTACTTCATCCGTAACATTTCCAATTACTGAGATAAAAAAAGAGAGAAAGAAATGCTCCTAATTTCGATGGACAAACAGGAACATTTTCTAACTACATCCCTGAGTTCATTTTTTAATATAAAGTAATCTAGTTTGTTTTTGTTCCCCTCCCCCCCTTTTCCACTTTTTTAGGAAGAGCAAGCAATATTACAGCATACTCAGAAAATGAACTGGCCTTAAGCTAACAGGAATCAGTTATTACTTTTGCTCCCTATGAAATCTTGGTAATTTCAGAAGCGATGGCTCCAGTCTGCTTGAGCTCTACAAATATGTCCAATGTTGCCACAAGTAAGATGAAAACAGGTGGATTTACTACTCGATTTTGATTTATCCAGCTGCACTGTCCAAGCAACAGAGACTCTCAAGCATTCTAGTAAATGGACCTGCCAAAAAGGTTTGGCCTTTGCTCATGAGCTGCCAACAGGCTGGATCTCATTATAGAAAAATGCCTCGGGACCCTCAGCACCTCCATGCCCTCAACAGCACCAGGGTTTCATTGCTTTGGGAAAAAAATCCACTGCAAGATGAGTTACAACAAGGAGCAATGTAAAATAATATAATCAGGTAAATGCCAACATTCATGGGCTGTTAACCGTCTCTTTGAACATTAACTATTTAGAGTAGGAGATCAGTCTTGTAAAAAAATTCCCAACTGAAATGTAAACATATCTATTAAACAAATATACAGTATACATATAAGCAATGTTATATAAAACATTTAGTCTGCATATTTTCCTTATGTTGCTTTCAACTTTTTTCCTCCAACAGCATCAATGTTCAATAATATAATCACTGTGCTTACGATTACTTCTGAGTTTTCCTGTCATACAATGAGCAATTCACTCAGTGGTCTGCAGATCCCATGACTTGTCAAACTTTAATTAAAATTAAAGCTATTTACCTTCCTTCCCCTAGTGAGGTTTGCTAGTTTGTGTGTGTATGTGTGTGTACAAATAACTCCTCAGCAACTTCCCTAAAAGATCTGGGGGAATCAAACAACATATTTGAATTCACCGCTACATTAAAAAGATTATTGTATATTCTAGGAATCTTCTGTTCATGGGATAGTAGATAAGAATGTCATGGTGTATTATAGCTGTCACCACATATTGTTCTTGGTAACTTCCTTGTAGATGGTGGGAGCAGAGTAGATAGGTGGACTGATTCTTAACATGCTACCCACTGAAAATATAATTATTACCATGCTGTCAGTCTAGATTGCTAGCTGAGATTAATATGGGAGCAATTACAAATGGGCACCAGTCATACTACTTGACAAAATCTGCAAAGTACAAATTCACACTGATTATAAGGCTGTTCATGAAAGTGTTCTCCATTGTAGTGTCTGAAGTAGACCAGTGACTCTAATAACACATTTCTGAGTAGGTGGATAAGAATGGTCTTGTAACAATTCAGATCAATGATGGATATATGGGAATCATTTATTTATTTATTTATTTATTTATTTATTTATTTATTTATTTATTTATTTATTTATTTATTGAATAAGAGAACATTGTGGCTTTGTTAGTCAAGTTTCTTCTATGACAGACTTTGATTAAGGACAAGCTGACTAAAAGAAGAAAAAAAATTCTTACAATATGAGTTATTCTATATTTGGGGGTCATTAATGCTGTACTCCTGGAAGAGAGACAACCTGCTGAGAACTACTTGACTTTCCTTTATAAACTTAAGAAAAATCCATAACAGTAGCAGAGAGGAAAATGTCCCTCAGATTCTCTTGATATTTTGCTTTGTCTAATATTTATAGAACCTTATTTCTGTACTGTATATGCACTTTTAGAAAAAATTGGAGCAACATCTACATACTGTACATTTCCTCTCTATTTCTGTTAATGTGCCATTTCCCTAAGATGTGCACTTTCTAGACAATTTCCCATAAACAAATGCCTTTTTGGACAATCTTTTCACAACCAAGACATTTTCCTGGGCACTTTCCTCATGTTCATATACATGTGTATTTAGAAAGAATACCCATAAAATTTAAAGAAATATCCCATGGTGCACAGGAATGGGATAATCGCAGATAATCGCCCGGCCGCCCTGTTTAGGGTAACTCGCTCCCTCCTTAATCAGGAGGTGAGGGAGGATCCCTTACGGGGACGAGCCGAGGAGTTTAGTCATCATCTGGCGGACAAAATCGCTCAGATCCGGACCGGTCTGGACTCTGACTGGGCAGAGTCTGATGTGGAGGAATCGGATGGTCTTGAGCATGTTATCTGGACTGAGTTCGATCCTGTTTCCCCTGATGATGTGGACAGGATCATAGGGAGGCTGAGCACCACCACCTGTTTGTTGGATCTGTGCCCCTCCTGGCTAGCTTATGCGGCCCGGGAGGGGACACGAGGCTGGTTCCACGCAGTAATAACTGCTTCTTTGAAGGAGGGTGTCTTCCCTGCCCCCTTGAAGGAGGCGGTGGTGAGACCCCTCCTCAAGAAGCCTGCCCTGACCCGGCTGTTTTAAATAACTATCGTCCAGTCTCCAACCTTCGCTTTTTGGCGAAGGTTGTTGAGAGTGTGGTGGCGCATCAGCTTCCTCTTTTCCTGGAGGAAACTGATTATCTGGACCCATACCAATCGGGTTTCAGGCCCGGATACAGCACGGAGACGGCATTGGTCGCGCTGGTGAATGATCTCTGGAGGTCTCGGGACAGGGGTTGCTCCTCTGTCCTGGTCCTATTAGATCTCTCAGCGGCTTTTGATACCATCGACCATGGTATCCTACTGCGGCGTCTCAGGGGGTTGGGAGTGGGAGGCACCGTTTTACGGTGGTTCTCCTCCTATCTCCTGGGCCGTTCGCAGTCGGTGTTAATGGGAGGGCAGAGATCTGCCCCGAGGCCTCTCATTTGTGGAGTTCCTCAGGGGTCGGTTCTCTCGCCCCTCCTGTTCAACATCTATATGAAGCCGCTGGCTGAGATCATTCGTGGTTTCGGGGTGGGGTATCATCAGTACGCTGATGATACCCAACTTTTTCTTTCCACTCCAAACCAACCCAGCAATGCCCTCGCCGTGATGTCCCGTTGCCTGGAGGCGGTCCAGGTCTGGATGGGGAGAAACAGGCTTCGTCTCAATCCCGCCAAGACTGAGTGGCTGTGCATATCGGCATCTCGGGTCAACCAGACTATTCCATCTCTAACGATGGGGGGGTGAGGTGTTACCCCCCGTTGATAGGGCTCGCAACTTGGGCATCCTCCTGGATTCACGACTCAATTTTGAAGACCATATAGGAGCCGTGACCAGGGGGGCTTTTGCCCAGGTTCTCCTGGTGCGACAGTTGCGACCCTATCTGGACCAAGATGCCCTACGCACAGTCACTCATGCGCTCGTGACCTCCTGTTTAGACTACTGCAATGCTCTCTACATGGGGCTGCCCTTGAGGACCACTCGGAGGCTTCAGCTGGTGCAGAATGCGGCCGCGCGAGTTGTGATGGGGGTTTCCCGATACTACCATGTAACACCTCTACTCCGCGAGCTGCATTGGCTCCCGGTTGCCCTCCGGGTGAGATTCAAGGTGCTGGTGATGACCTATAAAGCCCTAAATGGCTTGGGTCCGGGATATCTGAGGGAACACCTGCTGCTGGCATCAAGTTCCCTTCGTCCAGTGCGCTCCCACAGGGAGGTTCTTCTCAGGGTGCCACCGGTAAGAGATTGCCGGCAGACGACACCCAGGGATAGGGCCTTCTCAGTGGGGGTGCCTGCCCTTTGGAACCAGCTGCCAGTGAAGCTGAGGACTGCCCCCGACCTCCATTCATTCCGCCGGGACCTGAAGACCTGGCTCTTCGAGCTCTCTGGCCCAGGCTGAGGATTAATCTTAATTTTAACTGGGGTTTTATTTATGCAGGGACAAATATATTTTTTTTTAAAATTTGTTTTTAACTTTTGTATCTTGGTTTTTTAATCACCCTGTAAACTGCCCTGAGTCCTTCGGGAAAGGGTGGTATATAAATGTAATAAAATAAAATAAATAAATAAATAAATCATTAGAAGGATTCTGGAGAGGCGTAAGAGATAAGAATTGAAAGTGGGAAGCATGTTTCCTTTTTTATTAGTTTTCCTAAGGAATACACATACACACATATAATATTGAAAGTCTCTAGCCTCAGGTACTCAAATCAAACTCTAGCATCATATAATCAAATTCTATGTGATGAAATTTAATAGAATGGCTACGAATTGCATACTTTCTGCTCATTGAACAAAGACATTAATTATTTCATTGCACCAGCCTACAGTAGGTCTTATGAATCTTAGTCTAGCAAAACCTGCTAAGGATCTGTTTTATAGTGGGTGGAAGACTTTGCCTTTAATAGAAGAAAGCATGATTAGTGTTGTGTAGTGAGTTCATTGCGCAGGAATGGAGACGAGGCAAGTGAGTTCAGCAATGATCATGTTTATTTGCTTGCAGGATCTGAACTGAGAACTGGGCTGCAGCCTGCAGCAATTTATAGCCTGGCCCCTAGGTGGTGGCCAATAGGTTTAAAGCAACCCATTGCCGCCTAGGAGCAGCCAATAGCAGCACTGGAGATGGGGAGTCTGAGTTTCTGGAGAGCCGTTAGCTAGCTCCAGCTTACCACGTGGTGTTACAATTGAGCCCAATACATAACACCCCTCCCCTCTTAGAACAGACAACAATAATTAGCAAAACAATACAAGTTACACGATTTAACGCCAGAATGAATAGTCTTCCATTAACAGCACACTAGACAGTTAACAGCATCATAGTTCCATTATTGTTTCAGTACAGCAACAAGTCAACAGTACAGACAACATTATAGTTCCTTTATTTTACACCATAATCTGCTAGATAAGTAGGAGGTTTGCGTGCCCTTGTGGAATGCCTCAGGGTTCCAGTCACTTTCTGGTCTACCATCAGGCCAGGCAGACCAGTGTCCCTTAATGCACTTGAGTTAACGGAATTAGGTGCTCTCTGGCTGGCCTCTCCGAGTCGGCCCACCCCAGAGTCAGATTGTTCAGCAGCGTTGGCACAGTGGTTGTTAAAATCTGGTTGGCTTGCTCCTTTCAGGGGATCCATGTTGCACTTCTGGACTCCCCTCCTCTACGCCCAATTCCTCATTGCTTATGAAGGAAGAGTCTTAATAGTCGATGTGTGGGCTGGCTTGGCTGCAGGTTTGGGGACTTTGGGAGGGACTTGTGATGCAGTCCTCGCTTATTTGCCATTTTGGAAACCATTTTCTGAGTTGATCAATGTGGCATCTGACGACTCGCCCTCCCTCCAGCCCCACTTCGTAAGAGAGGGGACCAGATGATTTGGTAATTGTACCAGGAACCCACAGATTCCCATGTCCATAGTGTCTGGCCCATACCCAATCGCCCACTTGCAACCCACTTGGGGGTTTGGTCTAGAGGCTTCTGCTGCCACTCTATCTGGATGCAACCTGTCCAGTTTAGTGATCAGTTGCCTCCCCCAAGAAGTTCTGCAGGACTTTTGCCTGTAGCAGTGCAGGGCGTAGAATGCTGGCAAAGTAAAATAATCTGTGTAAATAAACAGTCTGTGATGCCAGGGGACCTGTTACTATCCATTTAAGTGACTCCTTCGTGGTCCTCACCCTACGTTCTGCTTGACCATTAGAGGACGGATGAAAAGGGGCAGACGTTGCATGTCTGATGAGATTTGCTCTTAGGAAGGCCTGAAATTCAGCAGCAGTGAATTGGGGCCCATTGTCTGAAACTAAGACATCTGGCAAACCATGTGTGGCAAAGAGTTTTCTCAGCACCTGGATGGTCCTACCAGTAGTCATGTTTGCAACTGGGATCACTTCAAGCCATTTGGAGTGGCTGTCTACTACTATGAGGAAGAGCTGCCCCTGAAAGGGCCCAGCATAGTATATGTGAATTCTAGACCAGGGAATGTGCATCTCCTCCCACCTGTGAACTGGAGCGTGTGGCATTTCAGGCCTTGATTGCTGGCATGTATGACATCCATGTACCTGTACCTCAATGTCCTTGTCTAGACCTGGCCACCAAAGGTAGTTTCTTGCTAAAGCTTTCATTCTGACAATGCCTGGATGGCCTTCATGTAATGACTGTAAAACTCTATCTCTCAGTGATAAGGGAAATATGACTCTATTCCCCCATAGGATGCACCCCTTGTGAGCTGATAGCTCATGTCTTCTAACAAAGTAACTCTGGAACTTTATCTAACCACCCCGTGTGTACCCATGAAAGCACTCTACTAAGTGTTTTATCAGTAACTGTTTCTGCAGCTATGTCCCCAGCATGGAGGGAAAATTCTGGCAGGTCCTGAATGGACAGAATTCTGGCTGCAGGGGCTGGGGCTGGTTCTGTTAGTGGCAGTGGGAGTCTGCTTAGGCCATCAGCATGGCCCATTTTTTTGCCGGGTTTGTGAACCAGCTTAAATGTGTATGCAGACAGGAAAATAGACCATCTCAGCATTCTTGGGGAAAGTATGTGGGGAGTTTGTTTGTCTGTTGTGAAGAGTCCCAGCAGTGGTTTGTGGTCTGTGAAGACCGTGAAGTCCCTGCCATATAAATAGTCATGGAATTTTTAAATTACTGCTACAATGGCTGAAGCCTCTTTGTCAATTTGAGCATAGTTACGCTCAGCAGAGGACAGTGTCCTTGAATAAAATGCAATAGGGACTTGTGTTCCATTCTTTTCTAAATGACTCAACACTGCCCCCACCCTATAAGGAGATGCATCACATGCTAAACAGACTGGTTTAGACTCCCTAACATGAGTTAAAGTAGATTTAACTGACAATAGTACCTTTAGGTCCTGAAAACTTTTCTTGTGAATGCTGGTACATTTCCATGGAGCTTTTTTATCTAAGAGCCTGTGAAGAGGCTCTGCCAATGCAGCCTTGTTAGGCATGGTAGAAATTGAGGAGGCCCAAGAATGCTTGTAGCTCTTCTTTGGATTTAGGACTAGGAGCCAATTGAATGGCCTTCACTTTGGACTCAGCAGGGTGAATACCGTTAGCATCAATTTGAAATCCCAGAAATTCAGTTGAAGAAACCCCAATACTACATTTACTCTCTTTTAATATGAGGCCTGCTTCATGCAGTCTTTGTAGGACAGATCTTAGCCTGCTGGCTAATACCTCTGTAGATTCTCCAGCAATTAGTACATCATCAAAATAAGGGCAAACACCCTGAATGCCTTTAAGTGTGCATTCCATGATTCCCTGGAAAATGCCTGGAGCAACACTAACCCCAAATTGTAAATGCTTCACTTTGAAAGCCCCCCTGTGAGTCAAAATCATCTGAGCTGTGGCTATGGCCTCATTGACTGGCAATTGCTGATAGTCCTGTGCCAAATCTAACTTTGTGAAAATAGTGCCCCCTTGCAAAGAAGCTAAAATGTGGTTCACCACTGGGATAGGGTATGCGTGTTGCTTAAGGGCGTTGTTAATAGTACATTTATAATCTGCACATATTCTAATTTCTCCATTGGCCTTGAGTGGTGTGACTATAGGAGTTTCCCACTCCCTAACATCAACTGGTTGTAAAATGCCCTGTTCTACAAGCTTGTCTATTTCTGTGTCATTTTTATGTTTGAGGGCAAAGGGGACCCTTTGAGGCTTAACCCTAATGGGGACCATGCTGGGATCTAGCTTGAATGAAATAGGCAGGCCTGTGTATGTTCCTAGGGCTGAATCAAATACGTCTACAAAGTCCTCGCAAACTGATATTAGATTTGCAGCTTCTGTCCGGTTGATACCGGTTACTTGAATGCCTAAAGCATCAAACCAATTGAGTCCTATTAGACTCGTTCTCTGGCCCCCTACTACTATGACATCCAGGTGCCCATAAAACCCTTTAAATTTTACAGCCAAGGTGGCTTCCCCTTTAACTTTGACTTTAGTGTTTTGAAAATCAGTTAAAATTATGTCGGAGGGCCTTAGCTTGGCCCATTTTCTACTGCAACTGCACACAAAATTAAATGTGTCCAGGGAGATAATGGAGACAGCTGAGCCTGTGTCCAACTCCATTTTACAGGGGACACCTTGTAGCTCCACCAGAAGTTTAAATTTTGGTTTTGTCAGGCCCCGGTGCCACTTCTGCGGCTTTTACAAAACCCCACACTAAACGGTCCCTGGGCCCTGGTACCTCTCCTGGTCGGATCTTCCAAATGGTGTTTTGGTGGCCGGTCCCTCTGGCAAGCTCTGCAAACTGCTGCGATGTGGCCAGTTTTGCCACAGGCCCTGCACGCAGCTGACTGGAATCTGCAATCAGCGTGTTGGTGGCTGCCGCCACAACCTTTACATCTAGGTAAGAGAACTGCCTTGTAAGGAGTCTCTTGTTGCTTGCTGCTGCAGTGCTGTGCATCGGGCTGCTTGTGTAGCTTGTTGACTTCGGCATCTTCTTCCTCTGATGATTCCTCTGAGCATTTGGCATCCTCATGGTGGACTGTTTCTTTGTGTTTCATCATTTTGGTGGGCTGGACTGTTTGGACAGCACCCCCAGCAGCTTTGTCTGCCATGACTTCATCCTGGGCTTCAGTGAAGGTTAAATTCGGTCTAGCAAACAGTTTTTGCTGCAGCATTCTGTTTCGTAGGCCGCAGACGAGCTGGTCTCACAGTCACTCTTCAACGTCCACAAATTTACACAGGTGTACAACCTGCCTGAAGGCCGCGATGTATTCTGACACGGTCTCACTGGGCTGCTGCATTCGCAGTTTGAATTTGTAATGCCAAGCAATCACTGACATCTTCGGCTGAAAATGTTCTCCTAGCTTCTTCTTAAGCTCAGTGTAGGAGACTGACTCCAGTGGCATCGGGGCGAACAGATTTTCAGCCAGGTCAAATGTGGCTGGGCCGCACACACAGAGCAGTGTGGCAGCCTTCAGCCCATCTTCTGTGACCTGATTTGTCCAGAGGTAGTTTTCTACCTGGGACAAGTAGGATGGCCATCCCTCCAGATGCTTGATATCAAACTCTTGCAGCCTTCCGACCTTAGGCATTCTTCAGATCTTCTCTGTTGGTTCCTGTGTCTTTTGATCCTGCTTCTCCGATGCCCAGGGACTGATCCACTGAGCACATGGTCGCTAGCATGTCTGGCTAGCTGACCGAAGGGGGTGGAAATGTCTTTTGCCGCCAGATGTGCACTGCCTCTCTCCTAGTGAACTTCAGCTCTTTCGGAGAAGCAGGATCCCACATTCATCACCAGTGTTGTGTAGTGAGTTCATTGCGCAGGAATGGAGACGAGGCAAGTGAGTTCAGCAATGATCATGTTTATTTGCTTGCAGGATCTGAACTGAGAACTGGGCTGCAGCCTGCAGCAATTTATAGCCTGGCCCCTAGGTGGTGGCCAATAAGTTTAAAGCAACCCATTGCCGCCTAGGGGCAGCCAACAGCAGCACTGGAGATGGGGAGTCTGAGTTGCTGGAGAGCCGTTAGCTAGCTCCAGCTTACCCCGTTGGGTTACAATTGAGCCCAATACATAACAATTAGAATCATGGACAGAAAATTAGAACTGAATTAACTCTGAGTAAAAGATTTTTGGCTTCTGTCTGTGGACCACTTGTGGTTTAAGATGGGTAATATGGTTAAACAATATTTTTGCTTCTCCCTTGAGCATTGCTGTTTCAAAACTGTTGCTCTACTGATAACCTTTTTGTAACTTCTGCAGTGGCTGAAAAATTGCAGAAGTTATGAAAAGGTTATCCTTTGAGTCTTAGCTATGAGTGAACATTGGTGGCCAATATTCTCAAGGCAGATGATACAAATGAGGCCCTGTTTTAATTAATTTAAAAGACTCGTATTGTATCACATCGCATTGCATGACCACCCACCTTATATACAATCACCCTGGGCAGCTCACAGCAACAATAATAAAACTTAACAAGAAAAGCATAATGCCAACATTAAAAACACATCTCATAGCTCTCCCCCACCACTGCCACAGCCCTATATAATTGCTTAACCCTAGCTCAAATTATTGCAGATGCAACCCCAGATGCTGATCAATGACCTTGCCCAATAGTTTCATGTAAATGTTAAAGAGGAACTGTGAGAGACCCATGAATGAGGCACCATGATCTAAGTTTCATCCAAGACTGTGTCATGTGTATTCACTTAGTATTTTGTTTTATCATATTTTCCTGATACCGTTTTCAACATGGAAAGAGAAACCATGGCACTTGTCATTACAGCATATCTTAACAAACATAGCTTAATGAAATTATGAGGTTTCATGAAAACACGCTGATTTGTACCCGTTTCTATAATACACATTTCCTAAAATGTAGCAATGAATTATAGTTTTGTGCATAACTTTTCTAGCTCACTTCAAGATACAGTATGTAGGATATTCGATACCCATCATTTTTAAACACAGAATATTCTATGCAACATTTATGACTTGAGAACTATAGATATTAACCATTCCCAAATAATTCCACGGACCATGCCATTATGAAACTTGAATTCACAGATCCCACCTTTCACTCAAAGAAATCAATGAGGGATCTTCTTTACAGTCCTAACCTACTTCCTCCCAGAATCCTAAGGATAACACCGGACAGATTTTACTTTATTTCATGGGCAATCTCCATCTAAGATTTGATGCAAATGATGATCTTATCACTGTAACATTCCCTAATGTTTGTATGTTTGTATGTTTTTAGTTTTTTCCTTCCTTCCTTCCTTCCTTCCTTCCTTCCTTCCTTCCTTCCTTCCTTCCTTCCTTCCTTCCTTCCTTCCTTCCTTCCTTCCTCTTTTTTTCCAGGACTTTTCTGTGTCCTAAGAAAAGGTTTCACCCAATTATTAATTTTGTAGTCCTAATAGTATTTGCCATAAGTGCAAATTGTAGAGACAGAGAGCATGGATCAAAGAAAGCGAAGTTAGAGCTTTGAAACACAATATTATATAAACTATATTTTATAAAAACATATGCACATGTAATAATACCGGTGGCAGATTAGTCATGGGCCATTATGCTGATGCTAAGTATTGGTTTAGTGGTGTTAAATACCACATTATATGTCCATAGATAGAACAAACAAATATGCTGTTAAACGTAAAAGTCTAAGTCTAAGAAATGATGCACCATTACACATGGTAGGAAATGATCATATGATTAAACCAACAGGATTATGCAAAATAAGTTTCTAATGAAATGTCTGTAATTAATCTTTCTTAGTACTAAAGCTTGCTGCTAATCATTCTTCCTGTGCATAATCTGATTCTACCAAAAGGTAATTCTATTCAAAGCACATGTCTTACAACATCCATCCAATTTGTGGAGACACTACTGTTCCTAATCTCATTATGTATATGCTACAAAGTCCATATCGTTCAGTTCATGTTAGAAGCAAGATGCTTTGTTTCTCTTAGACTCTTTTGTTTAAATTTTTGTCTATTTCAAATATTAAAGAAGCAAAGAATAAATCAAAATAAAACTTCTGAATTTTTAAATAGGAAGATGGACAGAGCTTGCAGTTAGTAAAATGAGAAATTCAGAAAAATGAAATTGTTAAAAATTACCCATTCTCATATTTTACATAGGAATTAGCAACATGAAATTTTGCAAATATATTTAATCCAGAATTGCCTAGTTTTCATGCCCTCCATGTTTTCACTTTTTATAAAAAGTGCCTCTTTTTAATTTTCCAATTTCAGCAGCTCTGAAACATACATATATACAGTAGCATCTTTGGTTCGATGGACAGAATTCGGATCAAAATATTTTAGAACTGTAGTATCTCTGGAAAAAATTGTGTCAATTAGAAAGTTAAGAAACACAATGTCTAATAAAATAATATTTAATCCCTTTTCCCATGCTAAATTGACTTTATGGAAAAATCCAAGTTTAAAAATTGTGTATGTGTGTGTGTGTGTGGGGGAATGGTGATATAGAAAAATTGGATGGAAGCAGTGATAATGACTTTGGACCAAGCAAAGAAAATGATTTTTTGACATGTGTTGTATTAATTAATTGATTAATTAATCAATCAGTCGATTGATTGATCAGCTGTAACCCAATGGCAAAATTTACAGCTATAATATTTGTTAACATTGTTTGGACCAGCTGCATTTTCAGGTTTTCAGTCACTTGAGATACTAGAACAAATCTTTTTAAAAAAAATTTTTTAAAAAATCTATTACTGGTCTGCATAGGTATTTATTATAATAAATGAATTTGATGTGAGGATGCTAAGGAGTAAGTGGAATAAAGAATTAAAGGTCCTTATATTGCCTAGACAATGTGAAAGTATCCTGGCTTCTATAATAAGAGAGTCAATGGACCATATTTTCTGGCTCCATGTCCAATGTCTTGGTATCTCTGTCACTCCATTGATCAAACCTGGCTTCTACGCACATTTGGTTAGGAAACCTGTCCCAATCCTTGTGGACAGTTCTATGTGTGAACATGTGGATTCTTCTTCCAGGACTTTGGAGCTTAATTTGGCAAGCTCAGGAACAAGAAGGAAGAATTAGAACAAAACCCATCAGGTGCATCTCAAAACTCTTATAGGCATTTGTGTGTTCCACTGACTATAACATTTGAATAGATTTACTGTAACTTCTCAGGAATATTGATGACTGGATCTCCTGAACTGTTTTTGCTGGATATTTAGAGTTGATACTACATGTTTTTAATTTATTACAAATTCTTTTAGTACTAATCTTCTTGATAACTGAAACTTTATTGTTCTACCTTGGCAAATTCCTTCAGGATATCCTTGAAATGAGGAACTCTTACCGTATTTCTTCAAAGAGAAAGCTGTCATCTAGGGGCAGGTGGGGGGGAGGAAACCCTTTGTCAAATATGCAATTCTATACATATTTTATATTAATTGGGGTAATGCCTACACTATAATGATACAGGCAATTGTAATTAATTTAACGTTATTGTCAAAACTGTGCAATGCAATAAAAAATGATCACTAATCATGACTGTTCATCTTTTTAATGCAAATGCTATTGTTCAGTGGAAAGCATAGATAAAGGCATAAGCCAGATAGATGGTAAAATATAGATAAAGGGTAACAAAGTTTCTCATAAACCAAAGCACTGCTAAATGTTAATTCTATATTCATACATTCAAGTTAATATATTTTAAACTGTCTAATGAATGGCAGGTAAGGTGGTGAATTTGGTCATCAGCTGTTCCAGAATTTACTTACAGATGAAGCCATTTTGTCTTCACTCCTCTCCTCGATCCCCAAAGGTAGAACCAAGAATATATCTTATGGCATATTATACAGGTAGTCCTTGACTTATGACCATAATTGAGCCCAAAATTTCTGTTGCTAAACAAGAGAGTTGCTAGGTGAATTTTTCTCCATGTTATGACCTTTCTTGCTACAGTTGTTAAGTGAATCATTGCAGATGTTAAGTTAGTAACACGGAAGCCAGTAATCTGGCTTCTCTACTGACTTTGCTTGTCAGAAGGTTGCAAAAGGTGATCACATGACCCGGGACGGTGCAGCTGTCATAAATACATGCCAGTTGCCAAGCATCTGAATTTTGATCATGTGACCACGGGGATCCTGTAATGGTCATAAGTGTGAAAAACAGTCATAAATCACTTTTTCAGTGCCTTTGTAACTTCAAAAAGTCATTAAATGAATGGTTATAGGTTGAGGACTACTTGTATTTATTTCTGCCCATGTAAGGCTTTTTATGAGTTTGATGAGTTCCTCATCAATCCCCTCATCAATTATCTGGATGAGGGGATAGATGGGGAACTTATCAAAGTTGCAGATGACACCAAGCTGGTAGGAATAGCCAACACTCCAAAAGATATAAAAGGACCTTGACAGACTTGAATGCTGTATCCTATCTGACAAAATTCAATGATGAAAAAAGTAAGGTTCTACATTTAGGCAAGAAAAGCCAAATGCACAGGTACAGCATAGGTGGTACCTTGCTCAATAGTAGTAACTGTGAGAGGGATCTCAAAGTCCTAGTTGACAATCACTTAAATATGAACCAGCAGTGTGCTGCAGCCACCAAAAAAAGCCAACAAAGCCCCTGAAGGCAGGACAAGAAGCAACAGATGGAAACAAATCAAAGAGAGGAGCAACCTACTGATAGAAGTAAGGAGAAATTTCCTGACGGTTAGAACAATTAATCAGTGGAACAACCTGCCTCCAGAAGTTGTGAATGCTCCAAAACTGGAAGTTTTAAAAAGAGACTGGGCAACCATTTGTCTGAAATGGTATAGGGCAGGGGTGTCAAACTCACAACATCACATGACGTATCGCGATGTATCACGACTTTTTTGCCATTGCCGGCAATGGAGTGGGTGTGGTTGCACTATGATGCATCCAGCCTGCAGTGGATAGTTTGATACCCCTGGTATAGGGTTTCCTGCCTGAGCAGGAGGTTGGACTAGAAGACCTCCAAGGTCCCTTCCAATGCTGCTGCTGTTATAATTATTGTTGTTGTTATTATTATCTTTTATTCATTAAACATGAACCTCAGTCAACTGAACACTCAAATTGACTGGCACTGGTGGTTGACACGGGTTGCTGCCAGCATTCTAGGTATCAACCAGGTACCTCCTTAAAATGTACGATGTTCCGAGTAGTGCAGTTTTTTGTAGCATTGCTAGAATTATTGCAGGAAACTGCAGTTTCTTGATGTATTTTGCAAAGTTTTTGAACATAGTTCCCAGTGCCCCGATGACAATGGGTATCACCGTTACACATTTCATCCATAATCATGCATTTTCGATGGCCAGGTCACGATATTTCGTAATTTTTTCCAGTTCTTTTTCTTCAACTCTGACATCTCCTGGGACAGCAATATCAATCAGCTGTATGCTTTGGTTTTCTACAACTGCAATAATCTGGCATGTTGTGTTCCAAATGGTAATCTGTCTATATTCAAAAGTCCCACAAGATCTTCACCCTCTCATTCTCAACAACTTTTTCCACCCTATGTTACTTTTTGGACACAGGCAAGTCGTATTTTTTACACAATGCCCAGTGAATTAATTTAGCAACTCAGTCGTGTCTTGCTTTGTAATCAGTTTACGCGATTTTGCTGCACTCACATATTAGATGTGAAACAGTTTCAATGTTGTCATTGCAAAGTCGGCAATGTGAATTGTCAGTGGATTTTTGTATCTTTGCTTTCATGGCATTAGCTTGCAGTGCTTGTTCTTGAGCAGCCAGTATTAAGCCTTCCGTTTCTTTCTTGATGGTTCCTATCTTAAGCCATGCCCATGTCATGTTGTTATCACATTTTCCTTCAATGTTTTTCAAATGCTGTCCATACAAAGCTTTGGTTTTCCATCTATTTAATCTATCATCCAGCCGTTTTTCCTTATATTCTGTCTTTGTTTCTGTTATTTTTATTATGCTCTCTATTTTCACAGCCTGCAGCAATTTTTCTGTACTTTGATTCATATAGTCATTTAAACTATGTTTTTCTTCTTCTACAGTTTGGTGGATTTGCAATAGCCCTCTGCCCCCTATTTTTCTTGTTGTTGTTGTTGTTGTTGTTATTATTATTATTATTAATAATAATAATAATAATAATAATAATAATAATAATAATAATAATAATTCCTTTTGTTTTTGTGTGAGCTGGTCAGCACATTTCAAATATTTTTTTTCCTCCTCAAAAACCCCTTGCATAATGTCAAATGCTTGTTTTGGTCATTTTGACCTTGTATTAGAAGAAAGCTGTTACTTTTTCACATCAGTATCTATGATTAACTCACAGAAGAAGCCTTATTTTCTGAAGTACAAAGAGCAGAGAAGCAAAGTGATTATATAAAACTGGAGTTCTTTATTTTAAGGAGAACTTAGAGCTGTAACTGAATGTGCATCTTTCATTTCAAGAAAGTGTATCTTAATACTCAAAGTAACAAGTAGGCTTCTGTGACAGGAGAAGCTAGTGGGAAAAATGTTCATTAAAAGCTTAATTGGAATTGATTCAAACAAGTAAAATGGATGCTTAATGTGGCTGCAAAAAAGCTTAGTGGAATTCTGGAAAAAGCAAAAAAAAGGACACATATCAGAAGTGGGAAAGCGGGCAGGTCTTCAAGTAAAAGTTCATAAAGATAATCTGGAATTGTAGAAGTGTCAGGAAGGCTGAAGTTCAGAATAAATGGGTCCCTGAAAGATGGGGGGAGCACACAAAAAAATGTTAAAATATACAAAGTTAAAAATGAACAGTATACCAGCTGCTAAATTAAAATGATAACTTTCTTATAGGTAGCAATGAAAAGGCAGAATAACTCATATTTTTCCTGGGAAGGGCAGTACATGGGTTCCATGAAAAGCAAAATTGAGGGGCAGGGTTGAAGCATCAAAGTAATAAAAGTAATCAGGGAAGCTTGATTTATTTTGAATTTAAGTATGCACAATCAGATGGATTGTGTTGTAAGGGACGGAAGAAACCTGTGATGTTCTAGTCAAATCTTTCCCTATCTTTGAAAAATCCTGGAGGACAGGTGAAGTCTGTCACATGATGGAGAACAAATATCTTCAGGATACAGGAAACTGGAACAAACTTGAGCACAAATCAGCTGTGTAATGTGACTTTTTAAAAAAAGGTAAATGCAGCACAACCAGTGAGTTTCCAATCACAGGATCAGATCAATTGCGAGTAGAGTGTCTGCTTCAGGGCACATACCTAAATAGGCAGTGGTCTAACTTGAATAGGGGATTTGATACTGGGTCCTATCAAGAAAGTTGGAAAGTATTAGGAGTATGTAGTTTAGGAAAGATGACTGAAAGGGAACACGGTTCCATGTCATCCAAAAGAAAGCTATGTCCTGTCCTATATCACACTGAATTATGAAATACAGAATAAGGTGGGTTGAAAGGTAGGTTCCCAGTGAATGTTAGAAAATTGTTGAATGTCAGGAAAAGCTTTGTAATAGTAATGCCTATTTGATACTACAGCCAGTTTCCTGGAGAAATGGTGGGGTGGACACTGTTCACAGGCTGCATTCAATCAAAGCTGAACAGACATCTGTTATTGGTCCTTACTCTGTATTTCTGAATGGAGCAGACAATTAGATTCAAAACCTAAATAGCTCCTTCCCACTCTTATCATTCTATTATCATTTTGTTACAATGGTATCAATGGTAGAACTTTTGATGAAATGCAGCACTCTAAATCTACAAAGTGAAGATAGAGTAGGCATAATTTGAAATGGCTTTCCTGAGGAGAGAGTCCCTTTTTTATTGAAATTTATCTCTGCAGGCCACATTGACCTTCTCTCCAACTGGAGTCAAATCAAATCTTTTCTCTTGTCTTCAAAACTACTTAGATGCCTGTCACAGAGGTGGTTCATATTTTCTTGCAATTTATGTAACACTTTAGAGTAATTGAAGAATAATTATAGTGTAACCTATGGATAGGAAATGTTCTTGGGAATTGCATGCATCATGTTTAGGTTGAGTATCAAAAAGGCTTCCATCTTGCTTTTATTTGAACATCTGTTTTGCCCTGATGTCAACATGTCATCAAAATATATATTTTGAAAGACTGAGG
Organism: Vipera ursinii; assembly: GCF_947247035.1. Taxonomy (NCBI): domain Eukaryota; kingdom Metazoa; phylum Chordata; class Lepidosauria; order Squamata; family Viperidae; genus Vipera; species Vipera ursinii. The sequence goes on from NC_139512.1 coordinate 166,175,067, forward strand.
AATTGAAACATTTCTGCATATACCTGACTTTCTGCTTGAACTGCACCCCTCTCCCCAGCTTCAGCTTTTAGAAGTAAGATACAGTGAGTTACCTTGGATATATGCCCAGATGGATGTTTATCTTATAGGAAAGAAAGAGGGAGAAATAATAGAAAGTCAGCTCACCTCATACAGAATATTTTGTTAATGAACAGAAGCAGGGTAGTGAAGTAGTGAGATATGCCACCCCCTCCTTGCAGGAAGGAAGAAAATTTTTAAAACAGCCCTCTGCTATTCTAATTTTAATGTGATGCTAGATTATGAGGTCAGGAAATGCATGAGCATATTGTAGCACCTTCCTAAAACTATAAAACTAAAATCAGAGAAAGGAACATCTGTTACTCTTCTGGTGATGACTTAACTACCTACTTGGTGAAACTCTTCCACCTGGGAACAGTTATCCTTAGAGCAGGCATGTCAAACTGCCGACCCATGGGCTGGATGCATCATGACGAAACTGAGCCCTCCCCATTGCTGGCAATGGGGAAAAAGTTGCGATACGTCGCACGACATCATGTGACATCATGAGTTTGACATGCCTACCTTAGAGAAAGACAGAATGTAGGAAGTTAGGAAGGGATCTGACTGTAATGCACTACATGGTTGACTTGCTACGGTCAAGTAATTGGAGAACAGGAGCTAAAATAAGAACATTGCTCTCAGGACTTTTTGTAACAGACTGAGAACTGTTGGCAGGCCCAACTCAGAAAGATTTGAGTTTCAAAACTCTGTGGATTTTGTCACGTCTTCTGCTTCTTCATCTGAGAAGTGACAAGGAGTGGGTGGCCCCTAATGTTGTATCACAAGGTGACCGTGCCAATTTTGCCTTTTCTGTACAGGTAAACTTTGTCTTATGATCACAACTGGGACCAGAACTTCCACTGCTAAGGGAGACAGATGTTAAGTGAGCCCCACTCAATTTCACATCCTTTTGGTTGCGATTGTGAAGTGACTTGTGTGGTTGTTAAGCAAATCCAACTTTCTCAATGGACTTTGCTTGTCCGAAGCCAGCTGGGAGAGTGGCAAACAGTGATCACGTGATCCCAGGACACTGCAACTGTCATAAACAATGCCAGTTGTCAAGCAGCCAAATTTTGATCAAGTAGCCATAAGGGATGCTACAATGCTTGTAAGTGTAAGGACTCATTTTTCAGCACCATCATAATGTCAGACAATTGCTAAATGAATGGTCATAAGCCAAGGACTACCTTTATGTGTATTTGTGACATTACATAGGGGCAGAGCTTGCATCACAACACTCATTTTGTCAGAAGGACAAAACTATCAGCCTCTGAGGATAGCTAGAGCATTGGAAGAAGAGTTTCCATGCTTTCTTCCATTCTAAATCTTTTTCATATACGTTCCAGAGAAAGGGTCTTTTCGGCAAATCTGACACCAGGACCATGGCTACTCAGCAAAGCCTCTATAAAAGCTCAGGCATCAGAAAAAAAAACCCATGAGTAAAATGTTTGGAAAGGGCTTTTGATTCCCCCCCCCACACACACACACTTTTTCTATCCCACCTCCCAGTTTGGTGCATGAATTTTATATCATCTGTTGCTTAGTGATGAAAGTCTCTGGATAATTTCAGCTTCTTCTGGCCCCAAAAATATGTAATTGGAAAAGAATGTGTGTGTGTGTGTGTGTGTGTGTATACACACATTCATTCTAAACTTTTTGCAATATTTATTTTTGTCATAGAAATTATGTGAAGTTGGATTTTGTTGTATTTGAAACACATTGCTAGGTTTTGATCAAACAGCAAAAATATATATATATTTTGACCCATGTTGGATTTGTATGCTGGGAGAGCTAATAGCAAAACTGGTGAAAAATGTAGTGAGAAACATTGCAAATAAAATATTGAAGCATTTCTATTTTATCATACTTATTCAAAAAAGAAACAACCCCAAAGATAATTCCTTCACGTCTCTAGCAGGAAGGAGTGATAGGGAATACAATATACTAAGTATGTATATATGAAATTCTTTATTCACCCCTATGGGTTGTCTGTAGTCTATACAGGGAGTTTAAGGATTCTGTGCAGTATCTTAGAGTAGTATCTTAGTAGTAGCTAGAGAACCCGAAATTGAGGAAGACACATTCCATTTATAAGGGTTAAAAGGGATTTCCCCTCTCTGCAACACACACACACAGATACAGTGCTCAGTTTCCCCTCCTTTTCAACTATAGGATGTTAATCCCAGCTAAAACCAAATCTAGTGATTTTCTTCTCCCAGATGTGTATATATATGTGTGTATGAACCTATATTGGGGCCGGTGCTCATCTCCGTTTCAAAGCCGAACAGCCAGCACTTCTCCGAGGATGTCTCCATGGTCATGTGGATGGCATGACTAGATGCCAAAGGCGCACAGAACACTGTTACCTTCCCACCGTAATGGTCCCTATTTTTCTACTTGCATTTTTACGTGCTTTCGAACTGCTAGGTTGGCAGAAGCTGGGACGAGTAACAGGCGCTCACTCTGTTATGTGGCACTCGGGATTCGACCCACCAAACTGCTGACCTTCTGATCGACAAGCTCAGTGTCCTAACCCACCCAAGCCACCGCATCCCTTTATGTGTGTGTGTGTGTATATATATATATATATATATGTGTGTGTGTGTGTGTGTAAGCAAAAGCTGGCAAGTCAAGAACAGCCATAATAACAAAGCAAAAACAGCCTTGATTAAAATTGTCTGTGAGATCCCTATTTGTAACATAATTTAATTCCCCCAGGAGTATGTTGTTGTTCTTCCCCAACCCGCACAAATTACTTTCATAAAGACAGCACTGTGTAGACTCGGGTATTGTTCTCTTTCCTTCCATCAGAATCACTAAAGCAAAATGAAGAAGCTGCAGGAGATTACGGAAGACAGAGATGGAGATGAAGGAAAGGGAAAGATGGAACCTAAATTATATGTGGTGAAGGTAAGAGATAACAGGACAGGGAAGGAAATGAAAGACAGAGAAACTGAGGTAAACAGCTTTTCCAAAGGTTTCCACCATTCTGGCTGCTTTTTAAAAAATAAATTTATTTTAGATTTTTTATCCCACCCTTATTATTATTTTTTATAAATAACTCAAGGTTAGGGTTAGTCTGCCTCCTATTTTCCCCACAAAAATACCCCTCTGAGGTGGATTGCGCTGGGAGAAAGTGACTGGCCCAAAGTCACCCAGGTGGTTTTCATGTCTAAGGAAGGACTAGAACTCATGTCTCCCATTTTCTAGTCTGGTGCCTTATCCAGTAGTCATAAAATTTATATTATGCTGTTGCATCACCAGCTCTGCCACTAATTAGTTTAAACTCACCCCACTTTGGATTCTGCTGAAACCCTTCCCAAAATACAGATCATCATTCAAATCTGCAAGGGATCCACATTTCTCAGCAACAATGCCTGTAATCAGTGGTTCTCTGTTGTGTAACCGGTTCTTTGCAGACATTGAGCAAGATGGAAGGTTCAACATGCTTTATTGAAGGTCAGAATAAACAGAAGCAACAAGGGAGCTGCTGCGCAGCTATTTGTATGGTTGGCTGATAGGTGGTGATCAATAAGATTGAAGCAAAGGTTTCCTGCCCAAAGACCTACTTAGCCAGCTGGAGATAACCAGTCTGGGCCAGCTAGCAACCGTTACAAGTATATTCGTGAACTAGCATTATCAACTGAACTCAAGCAATTAGCAAGCAGTGCAATACAAGCAAACACTTACACATATACAGAAAACCCAATACATTACATCCCTTCCCCCTGGATGGTACACATATTCATTTGGCTACAAAATCTTGAAGATATTTTGGGGGTCTTCTGGCTCATTCTGAGCATCGGGGGGTTTACAGAATCTTCCGGTCTACCAGTTCATCTGCTGTGCTGGGTAGACCTGGGCTCTGTGGTTCAGTGGAATCAAGACAGCTCGAGTCCCTTTCACTGGCCTGTCCCGGTTGGCCCAGACCAAAGTCTAATGGTGCCGCTAAGTCGGCGTGGCTGCTGCAGGGTATTGGGTAACTGCCGGCCCCTGCGGTCTGATCAGGGGAAGTGCTTTTACGTCCCTGTTCTCTTCTGCGCAAAATGTTTCAAAGCATCTGCACTGCTCTGCTGAAGTTTGAGGTTGTGGACTCCAGGTATACTCCCCTTGGGAGTCCTGAGCCAATGACTCCTCCATTAGTCACCAGTGCAACTGATTGACATGTTGGCAAATGACTCGCCCATCCTCCAGGACCACCTCATAGGAGAGTGGTCCTGACACTTTAACAACTTTTGCTGGCACCCACAACTGCCCTTGCCCATAGTTCTGAGTCCAAATCCGGTCTCCCACCTGTAAATGCCTAGGTGCCTTTGGACATGCCATGTCAGAGGCCACTCTATCAGGGTGCAGTTTGTCCAATTTTCTTATTAGTCTCTTGCCCAACGCAGCTCTGCAGGGCACTTGCCTGTAGCTGTACAAGGCATTGTATGCTGGCATAACAAGAAATCAGCCAGCCTGTGGTGCCAGTCCCCTGTAGTAATGCATTTAAGGGACTCTTTGGTTGTACAAACCATCCGTTCTGCTTTCCCATTTGATGACGGGTGAAAGGGAGCTGACATGGTGTACCTTATGAGATTGGCCCTGAGAAAGGCTTGGAATTCTGATGCAGTGAACCGGGCTCCATTGTTGGAGACTAAGATGTCCGGAAGCCCATGCATTGCAAACAGTGACCGCAACAAGTGGATGGTCCTTGCAGTAGTCATATTTGGGAATTGGAACAACCTCCAACCATTTAGAGTAGCTATCGATCACTATTAAAAACCATTGTCCCTGAAAGGGCCCAGCAAAATCTACATGGATTCTTGACCACGATGTGTGAATTTCCTCACATCAGTGAACAGGGGCCTGTGGCATCTCTGGTCTGGACTGTTGACTCGTGTAACACCCATGTACTTGGGCCTCGATAGCTTTATCTAGCCCTGGCCACCAGAGGTAGCTCCTCACCAGTGCCTTCATCTAGACGATGCCTGGATGGCCTTCATGCAGAGACTGGAGAACTCTGGGCCTGAGTGAAATGGGGACTATGACCCTTCTACCCCAAAGGATGCACCCCTTGTGAGCCGAAAGCTCATTTTTCTGACTGAAAAAACTCTGTAACTCAGGGCCCCCGCTATTTTCCAGCCATCCTGTGTGAATCCAAGCAAACATGTGACTTAGGATTTTGTTGGCTGCTGTTTCTGCAGTGACATCTCCAGCATGTAGGGGAAACTCTGGCAAGTCTTGAATTGCTAAAATGTGTGCAGCTGAAGCTGGATCAGGCTCCACATGCGGCAAGGGCATTCTACTAAGGCTGTCTGCATGACCCATTTCTTTGCCGGATTTGTACACCAACCTGTAGTCATAGGCTGAGAGAAAAATGGACCACCTCAACATTCGTGGTGACAGAATTTGAGGTGTTTGCTTGTCCATTGTGAACAAGCCTAGCAAGGGCTTGTGGTCAGTAAAGACCATGAACTGCCTCCTATATAAATAGTCATGGAACTTCTTAACCCCGGACACAATGGCCAAGGCCTCTTTGTCAATTTGCGCATAATTGCACTCTGCTGAGGACAAGTTCCTCGAGTAATAGGCGATGGGTGACTGTCTCCCATCCACCAACAAGTGACTCAGCACAGCTCCAACCCTGTATGGTGACACATCACATGCAATGCAAACTGGCAGCTTTTCATTAAAGTGCGTGAGCACTGAGTTCGAGAACAACAACGCCTTGACTGTCTGAAAACTTCTTTCATGCAGCTTGGTCCACTGCCATGGAGAATTTTTGTCTAAGAGCTGGTGTAGCAGCTCTGCCACTGTGGACTTGTTGGGGAGGAATGAATGGTAAAAATTCAGGAGGCCCAAAAAGGCTTGAAGCTGTCCCTTAGACTTGGGGCTTGGTGCCAGCTGAATCGCTTTCAGCTTTGACTCTGCACGATGGATGCCCTTGGCATTGATTCAAAATCCAAGGAATTCTGTGGACGGAACCCCAATCTTGCATTTGTCTCTCTTTAATTTAAGTCCCGCAGCATGGAAACTCTGAAGGACGGCTCTAAGCCGCTCAGCCAGAACTTCTGTGGACTCCCCAGTGATGAGTACATCATCGAAGTAGGGGCAGACCCCTGGAATATCCTTGAGCGTGCACTCCATGATCCCGTGAAAAATCCCTGGGGCTACACTTATCCCGAATTGAAGGCGCTTTACCTTTACCTTGAAGGCATAACAATCATTTGTGCAGCTGCCGTGGCCTCATCCACCGGCAGCTGTTGGTAGGCCTGTGCTAAATTTAATTTAGCAAACACACGGTCTCCTAGCAATGACACCAGAATATGACTGACACCTGGGACGGGATACACATGCTGCTGTAGTGCCCGGTTAATGGTACACTTGTAGTCAGCACATATTCGTACCTCTCCATTGGCCTTGAGTGGTGTTACAATGGGGGGTCTCCCACTCCCCACAATCTATGGGCTGCAAAACTCCCTGACTAACAAGCTTGTCCAGCTCTGCATCAATCTTATGCTTTAACACAAACGACACACAGCAGGACTTAACCCGAATTGGCACGACCTGGGGATTAAGTTTAAAAGCTATCAGAGAGCCCTTGTAGTCTCCCAAACTTGGGCCAAAAACATCTGTGAATTCCTTGCAGATGGAAGACAAATCTGTTGTTTGAGTCTGGTGAATGCCGGTGACCTGGATGCCCAATGCATCAAACCTGTCAAGCCCTATGAGACTCGTTCATTGGCCATCTACCACAATAATATCTCATGGACCTGAAAACCCCTTGAACTTCACCACAAGTGTGGCCTCGCCCTTGACCACCCCTCTGGAATTCTAGAAGTCAGTAAGTAGGATATTAGATGGTTGGAGCTGTCACTATGGCTGCAAACATGCTGAAAAGTTCCGATGGAGATGATGGACACAGCGGAACCTGAGTCCAGTTTCATTTTACATGGAACGCCTTGAAGTTCGACCTGCAGTCACAACGTCTGATTAAGAGGTCGGTGGGCACCAGTGCAAAAAATGCTCCAGCAGCTGGAGCAAAACACTACTTGGTGTTGCCCCGGGGCCCTGATGCCTCTCCTGAAAGTCTCATCCAGCTGGCGGTCCCTCTGGCAACCTCGATAGACTGTGGCGATGTGGCCTGGTTTTCCACATGCCCGGCACTTGGTTGTCCTAAAATGGCAATCTGCGTGTTGATGGCAGTCTCTGCAGCCCAAGCACCTTGGGAACAGAAATTCCTTGTCAGCCGGCCTCATTCATCTTTCATGGTGCCGCTGAATTTTGTTGACTTTGTGGTCAGTGTCGGTGTCTTCCCCTCATTCGGCGTCCTGGTGGGGGACAGTTTCTGTAGATGGCATGCTTTTGGATGGAAATAATGCCTTAATGCCCCCCCCCCCAGCAGCTTCATCCATCATAACCTCCTTTAAGGCCTCTTGAAGTGAGAGAGTCTCCTTTGCAAAGAGTTTTTTTTATTGAAAAGTTTTAAAATACATTTTTAATAACATAAATTCCATCCATCCCCCTCCCCTCCCCCTTGCCCTCCCTAACCCTCCCCCCCAACTTCCCAGAGCTGAATACAGGGTATTAACTTTACAAACTTAAGCTAAAATATGCTACCTAACTAAAAAAACGTATTAAATTCTATCACGCTTTAACTCCCCTTAAACATAACTAAATTACTAACCAATAATGAATAACTAATAATACATCATATAAAACTAATACTTATTCAAATGCTAAATGAAACTTTTTAGTCCCATATTTATTCTGAATATATTCGATCCATCTTCTCCATTCCACAATATATCTCTGTTGCGATTGTTCTTTCAAATATGCTGAAATCTTTGCCATTTCCGCCAAGTTGGAAACTTTCAAAGTCCACTCTTCTATAGTAGGCAGTTCCTCCTTCTTCCAATATTGCGCTACTAAAAGTCTTGCTGCCGTAATTAGATTCAACATCAATTTAGTATCTATGACAGTAGAATCTTTAATGATACCCAACAAAAATAACTGTGGAGAAAACCTTATCTTTTTCTTATATAACTTCTGCATGTTCCACCAAATTTTAATCCAAAAAGCTTTAACTTTTTTACAAGTCCACCATATATGATAATACGTTGCATCCTCACAACCACACCTCCAACATTTAGGCTGGCAGTTCGGATACATACTTGCTATTTTTTTAGGGTCTAAATGCCATCTATAAAACATTTTATAAAAATTCTCTCTTAAATTTTGAGCCTGTGTGAATTTTACATTTCTGACCCAAATCTTTTCCCAAGTATCCATTGTTATAACCTCCTGAAAGTTCTGGGCCCACTTTATCATACAATCTTTAACAAGTTCCGTTTCTGAGTCAATTTCTATCAGTGCATTATATATCCTTCTTATATGTGCTTGACCTTGATCTCTAATTTGTTTTGCCAAATTTCCATCAGTTATCGAGATACCAACTTTCTGATCTTCTTTCCATCTTGCTTGTAACTGCCCATACTGGAACCAAGTTTGTACTATCTTTTCTTCTTTTAAAATATTATATGGCTTTAATTGCCATACATTCCTTTCTATCCTTAAAATTTATTTGTATGTAATCACATCATGTTTAAATCCCACATTTATATTTTCTATTGCATGTTTAGGTATTGCCCAAATTGGTATTTTATAATTTAACTTATGTCGATATTTTTTCCAAACTCGCAACAGAGCATACCTTAATATATGTGTCTTAAAAACATTATCCACCTTCTTATCATACAATAAATATGCATGCCAACCAAATAACAAATCATAACCCTCAATATTCAATAATCTCCCTTTGCAAAGAGTTTTTGTTGGAGCTCTCTGTTCCTGCGTCCACAGACTAAGTGGTCTCTTAGTCGCTCCTCTAGGTCGGAGAAATTGCAGAGTTGCGAAGCGCTGTGATGAATTCTGTCGCTGACTTGCTGGGTTGTTGTTTGCGTTGTTCAAAGGTGTGCCTCCATGCTATCACTGAAAGCTTTGGTTCAAAATGGTCACACAGCTTCTTCTTTAGGTCTGCATACGTGATAGTTTCCAACAGTGCTGGGGCGACCAAGTTCTCTGCAACATTGATGGTGGCTGGGCCATGCACACAGAGGAGGGTCGCGGCCTTCAGCCCATCTTTGCTGACTTGATTTGCTCGCACGTAGTTCTCTACATGGGAAATATAGGATGACCATCTCTCCAGGTGCGTCACAACAAATTCTTTGAGCTTTCTGACCTTCCCCATGGTGAGAAGTCTTTGCGGCTCATTTCTCACATTGTCTTGTGCTGCTGGCTTCTGTGTAGGCCCTGGGACTGGTCCTGAGGGCGGGTGGTCTCCAGTGTGGCTTGCTAGGCAGACTGAGGGGGGGAATGCTGTTCCCTACCAGGCTCTGTGCTGGCCTCACGTCCTAGTGACTTCAGGTTCTTACAAAGAAGCAACACATACCACCTTTGTCACCAGTGTTGTGTAGTCAGTTCTTTGCAGGCAGTGAGGGAGGCAGAAGGTTCAAAACAGCAACATGCTTCATTGAAGGTCAGAACAAACAGAAGCAACAAGGGAGCTGCTGCACAGTTATTTATACGGTTGGCCGATAAGCGGCAACCAATAGGTTTGAAGTAAAGGTTTCCTGCCCAAAGACCTACTTAACCAGCTGGAGACAACCAGTCTGGGCTGGCTAGCAACCATTACAAGTATACACATGAACTAGCATTAGCAATTCAACTCAAGCAATACAAGCAAACACTTACACATATACAGAAAACACAATATATTACCGTTCTCAACCTTTTCTTCACCATGGCCCCTCTTTTTAAATACTTTTTGTATTATATGTATACAGAATACAGTTATGGGGGGGCAGTTAATATGTTAACATCAATGGTTCATAAGGTTAAACAATTAACAAACGGTACATGAGGTAAAACGCTGACAGCGGAACACGAGGGAGTTTTGACAGCTGTCAAAACTCCGGACTCGCGCATGCGCACGAGTTGACAGCTCTCGGCTGTCAAAATAACACAAGCCGCCGCACGAGGATCCGAACTGTCAAACGAACCGCAAAGCTGATTGGAGGAGAAAAGAAGCGGGAAGAAGACCGGGTAGTGATTGGACTATTCGACCGGCACCAGACTATAAATAGCCAAGTGTTCCTATTACTTGTTTGCTCTGTTCTAATAAACGTGTTAAGGTTACCTGCTGTCTGGAGTGGTCTGTCCAGCCACTTTACTGGCGACGAAGGTGGGATCCGCTTCACGAGCTGAAGTCACGGCCAGGAAGGCAGTTCCGGCCAACTGAGCTAGTCACTGGAAGTTTTAACTTCCACAGTGAAACGGACCACCGAACTTTGACAGCATGGCTAATTTCGGACGAGTGAGAGAATTCGACACTCACTACCCCGAGCGATGGGAATCGCACCTGGGGCAGGTCGAGGGGTTTCTCCTCGTCAGCAAGATCACGGATGACAGAGCCAAAGCAGCAGCCCTTCTCTACATCAGCGGGCCACCCGTCTATGATGCTGCTGTCGGGCTATTCAGCCCCGTACCGATTACCGAGGTCCCATATGCTGAACTCATCGACCGGCTTAGCAAACACTACATGCCGGCTCGCTCGGAACTGTACTGGCGAGTACAGTTCGCCCAGCGAAGACAGCGGCCGGATGAAGCTGCGAACGACTTCATCGCAGGAGTCCGGCACGCCGCCCGAAGCTGCAACTTCCCTGATTTAGAAGAGCGGATCCGGGACCAGGTGGTCATCGGCCTGAGAGACGAACGCCTCAGAAAGAAACTCACGTCAAAACCTGAGATGACGCTTGCCCAGGTCTCACGGGAGATTTTGGCATACGAGGACAACCATAAGAAGTCCCTCAACCGAACAGTGACGGAACCCCAGAGCAGCGTCCACCAGGACGAAGCATCTTTCAGCGACGAAGAATCCATAGACTTGACCGACACGGATGCCATACAACGCCGTATGGAAAGAAGGCAAAACAGGCGCAGTGACACCAACGTCCGGCCCAAGCCAAGAAACTTCGCGCCAAGTGAACAACGCAACGCCTGTGCCAGTTGTGGGGGCAACCATGCCCGGGCCAATTGCCGGTTTAAGAGCGCTAAATGCCACAACTGTGGCAAGACGGGCCACATCAAACCCGTCTGCCGAAGCCGCCCCCGTGACAATCTGCATGAAGTTGAGGCTACCACCCCAGGTACGATCTCCTACCGAGCCAGTAAGGGCAAAATGCCAGAAGTGTTAATAGAGGCAATCGACAGGGTGCACAATTTGAGCCCTAAGGTAAAAATCAAAACTAGGCTGCAAGGGGTCCCTTGTGATATGGAGGTGGATTCAGGCTCAGCTGTAACACTAATCTCATTTAAGACATTTAGGGAAGTCTGTCGGAACAGTAAAAAAATAATACCGTTAGAACCTCCTCAGGTTCAATTGGCAGACTACCAGAAAACTCCAATTCAGCTCAAGGGTAAAGCTAAGGTCTGGGTGGAGTACAAAAAATTCAAGGGACCCCTAGAAGTAATAGTCACCAGTGGAAACCGCACTAATCTGATAGGGTTAAATTGGTTTAACCCCTTAGGAATCGCCATTACTGGCGTTAACGCGGTACAAACGTCAAACCTCGAGGACGTCTGCAGAAAGTATGCAGACGTATTTGACGGTTCTTTAGGCAAATATACAGGTCCGCCCATCAACCTTAACTTAAACCCCGCCATACAACCTGTCAAAATTAGGGCCAGGAGGGTTCCCTTCGCCCTCAAACAAAAAATTGAGGATGAATTGGAACGCCTCGTCAAGCTGGGGGTTTTAGTACCTACGGAAGGGGGCAGCTGGGAAACCCCCATCGTAACACCAGTAAAACCTAATGGACAAATCAGAATATGCGCTGACTATAAAGGGACCGTGAACTTAGCACTTAATGCCCATTCTTACCCCATTCCAGCAGTAAGAGATGTCCTAGCTTCTATTCGCTCAGGCGCCATTTTTGCGAAATTAGACCTCACGCAGGCGTATTTGCAGTTGCCTGTGACAGATGACACTGCAGTCGCCCAGACAATTGTCACACACCGCGGTGCATTTAAAGTGACAAGACTACAATTTGGCATTTCGGCAGCCCCAGGCATATTTCAAAGTATCATGGAAAAAACTTTAAAGGGAATCCCAGGAGTTTCCCCTTACTTCGACGATGTACTCATCGCCGGAGAAACAGAAGCCATTTTAGCTGACAGGCTGTCAGCTGTTTTAGACCGGTTCAGAACGGCCGGATTTAAACTAAAGAGAGAAAAGTGCTCCATAGGAGTTCCGTCTACGGAATTCCTCGGGTATAAAATCGATGCCCAGGGCATCCACCCTACCAATGACAAATTAAAAGCTATTCAAGCAGCCCCCAGCCCCAAAAACAAACAAGAACTTCAGGCGTTTTTAGGGCTATTAAATTTTTATCACGCCTTCCTGCCCCACAAGGCTACAATTGCTGAACCGCTTCATAGATTATTAGACAAGGGCAGCCCCTGGTCCTGGTCAAAAGTACACGAGAATAGTTTCCAGTCACTAAAAAACATTATTTGCAAAAGCTCCACTGTCACCTTATTCAAAGAGGACGCCCCTGTCTGCATCGCGTGCGATGCATCTCCATATGGAATAGGAGCCGTCTTAAGTCACCTAGACCAGGATGACACTCAAAGACCCATCGCATTCTATTCCCGAACACTTACAAAAACCGAAAGGAATTACGCCCAAATTGATAGGGAGGCTCTGGCCATCGTGGCCGGAGTTAAAAAATTTCACGACTATTTGTATGGCAGACCTTTCACTATCTTCACAGACCACAAACCCCTATTAGGCATCTTTACCTGGAATAAAACAACTCCCCAAATATTATCCCCTAGAATCCTGCGCTGGTCAACCTTCTTATCAGCATACTCTTACAAACTGATATACAAGCCAGGCAGGGAACTCGGACATGCAGACTGTTTAAGCAGACTTCCAATACAGCGTTTCGACCCAGACCCAGCCCCCGCAGGCGGCATACTGGCTATCAATGAACTACCAGAATGCCCCCTAACAGCAAAAATCATTGCTGACAACTCCGTTAAGGACAACACGCTCAGCAGAGTCCTGCGATGGGTCACAACAGGATGGCCTCACAAGTGCCCAGAGGAAAGATTCCGTCCATTTTTTTCCAAACAATTAGAACTAACCTCACACTTAGGCTGTTTATTATGGGGAAACAGGGTGGTGATACCACATTCAAACATACAACAAACTTTAAGAACCCTTCATGAGGGACACCCAGGGATGGTCAAAATGAAGCTTCTTGCCAGGAGTTATGTATGGTGGCCTGGGATTGACAAAGACATAGAACAACACGTAGGGGGATGTTATGCTTGCCAACTAACGAGAGGTGACCCACCCCAGGCCCCAGTTCATAAATGGGAAACGACAAAAAATCCTTGGTCCCGCATCCACCTAGATTTTGCGGGACCGATACGAGGACAGAATTTCTTAATAATAGTTGACAGTTTTTCCAAATGGCTCGAAGTGATTCCCTTAAATAAAATTACATCATACTCCACTATTCAAGCACTTAGAAAAGTTTTCGCAACACATGGCCTGCCAGACGTCATAGTTTCTGATAATGGGCCACAATTCACTTCTCGTGAATTTCAGATGTTCGCTTCGAGGAACTGTATTAGGCTGGTGACGTCAGCGCCATTCCACCCGTCGTCGAATGGGATGGCAGAAATTATGGTAAGGTCCACTAAAGAAGCACTTAATAAGTTCATAAAAGGAAACTGGCACCAGCGGCTTAGTCAATTTCTCCTAGCCCAACACACCACGCCGGGCACCACCACCGGAAAATCGCCTGCGGAGCTTCGATGGGGCAGGAGACTAATAACAAGATTAGACCGTCTGCACCCTGATAGAACATCTAACCACCAAGAACCCCCAACACTACTACCACGAACCTTCTCTCCAGGCCAAACCATCTGGGCACGAAATTACACCAGCAACCAAAAATGGATTGAGGGGGTTATAATAAAACAAACCGGCCCCGTCTCATACTTAATTCACTCAGACTCACAAGGCCAGTTACGCCGACACGTCGACCAACTACGTATCCGCAAGCCACAAATTACACCACCACCACCACAACAACCCCTTTTACCTCCCTTCATACCAAGTATTCCACCTGCCGAAGAAGCAGGGCCACATCAACCACAAGACGAACCAGAACCCAGAAATGAGGCTTCCCTACGACGATCCGGCCGATTACGAAAAGCACCCACATATTTGCAGGACTACGAATGGGAAGGAAGTAACAAACAAACTCATGGGGGTGGAAACCAACCAGGGGATGGGTAAGGGGTGTATTATATGTATACAGAATACAGTTATGGGGGGGCAGTTAATATGTTAACGTCAATGGTTCATAAGGTTAAACAATTAACAAACGGTACATGAGGTAAAACGCTGACAGCGGAACACGAGGGAGTTTTGACAGCTGTCAAAACTCCGGACTCGCGCATGCGCACGAGTTGACAGCTCTCGGCTGTCAAAATAACACAAGCCGCCGCACGAGGATCCGAACTGTCAAACGAACCGCAAAGCTGATTGGAGGAGAAAAGAAGCGGGAAGAAGACCGGGTAGTGATTGGACTATTCGACCGGCACCAGACTATAAATAGCCAAGTGTTCCTATTACTTGTTTGCTCTGTTCTAATAAACGTGTTAAGGTTACCTGCTGTCTGGAGTGGTCTGTCCAGCCACTTTACTTTTTGTGGACATGGACCATAGCCACCGACCCCCAAGGCTTAACTCAAGATTTAAATCATAACATTTCTTCAAGACTTCAAGCACCCCCTGTGAAAACATCAGAGCCCCCCACGGGTCTGTGAAACACAGGTGGAGAACCACTGCCTGCAACCATTTCTTTCTGTATTGTATTGGCTTCAAAGCCTGTTTTTCTGAAAAAAAATATATAAGGCACCTCCCCTGCTCATTTTATAGGTTATTATTAAGGAATATTTGTCTTTGTATTATTACATATATGGTACATATTTTTTCTCTGTAGAAAATTTTTCTTCAAAAATGAAGCATTTATGGCAATTGCAATTCATCTAAAATTAAGCAAAATGTCATTTAATTCCATTCATCACTGAATGGCTAATTCTAAAACTAAATAATAATTATAGGCTGCAGTCACTTTGTGGAGAGGAAGGTTGTATGAGGGAGATTTAAATTTGGCTAGCCTTTCCACTCCTGATCTACATTAACTACATTTGTGTACTAGTATATACATTTGACAAACACTTTTATTCACCACACCTTATCTGGAGCTCATTAACCTTTTTGAAGGATGGGGAACCATGATGCAATTCTGAATCCTGCTATAAGCATACAAATAAGCCAATAAGCAAATATATAATCTAAATGTTGCAAGCTCAGAAGATCATGTGAAATTTTGCTGTTCAAATTGTGTCATTGGACAATCTTACTAGATTTTATATATAAATATATAAGATATGTTATACAGAGTATAAATAATTACTTTAGATGAGTTTAATAAATTTATGTGTTTAATTTGAACACCCTTTATGGACTCACATATAGTTTGGTATCTCTATATGCTTTGTTGTCTTGCCTTGCTTCCTAAACACATTAGCACAGACCACATGTTTTAAAAGCAAAACAAAAAAGAATTCCTCCTGCAAAGTGGTAAATAATAAGGCATAAACTAAAGGCTGTGAGTATTTCACACAGAGGATCAAACTTTATATTTTCCTGGTACCAATGATTATGTGGATTGTGACTCTGAAACCATTCCATTCCCTAAACTTTTAAGAAATGTATGGAGGAAGCTATACTGGGTTCTAGGGATTACTGGTGATGGCTCATGGTGAGTAGGAGAGTTTAATGGACTCTGTAGTGAATTTAGATAGCAAAAGCCAGCCAGCAACTGTCTCAGCCCGAATTGGGGTTGTTAGTGGTAAAGAGGCTGAATGAACAGAGTTTACAGTACCTATGTGTGATTGAGTATCCAATGAATTTCCCTGTGGTGCCTACAGTTATATATCTGAGCTCATCTGTGTCTACAGATTAAGCAATGCCTGAATGTTGTTTCATACCTCCTCATGTCTGCATTCTAATTAACTGATACGTGCCCCTGCCTCTGAGTTATTGAAAGCTAAAACCAATTTTCTTCCTGATAAACCAATTCTGGAACATTTGGGGCAAAATGTTCCTGCTTCCTATGACACCGTTGGTTGCTTGATTTTGTGGATTGTCAAAGACCATCAAAGGTAGCTCCTATGAATGATATTAAGTCAGCTGTTGTCCAAGTCTAGGAAGGGCTATTTTGTCCATTGTTTATTTTGCAATACCCTCTGTCATTAGGATGATTATAAATGAGTCAATTGAGCCAGGCAGATACTCAATTTGGTAGGATTCCAATTGTGTCCACCAGGCAGGAAGGTGGACAGATATTTAGTGCTGGAAGCCTGCAACCACAGCAGCAACTGTTGCTGAATCACAGGCCAGAAGACGTATTCATATTCTGATCCTAATATTCTGTTTGTTTGACCATGCTAGCTGGTTCATTGCCTGGCATAATTAGGCCATTTGGATTAAACTTGGTTCTAATATTAAAACAAGACCCTGGCAACTTCATGCATAGTCAGAAGGGTGTCTTGGAGATTTGGAACAATTTTCCTCTTGCAGTATGAGAAATAGAAGTAGGCTGACCTTTTCCAGAATTCATCCAAGGTCTTCGTATATTGTTCAGTGTTTCCCTTCCTTTCTTCCTGTACATCCATTCTCCATTCCAGTGCCTCAATGTAATCCTTCAGTTTTCTGCAATTAGGGAAGACCAGTTTCCTCTTCTCCACAAGAGATTTGGTGTCTGCTCAATTTACTGATGCAAAAGTGTGTGCAGAAGCTTATTTCTAACGCTTTAATAAAAATTGCTGTATGGAGCTGCAAACTTCAGTGACTCTGGGGATTAGATGCATTTATTGAGAAATGCAGTATAATCTTCTGTGTCCGATAAGTAAGCATGGTTTGGGATTAAAAAAAAAGATATTTAAAAAGTTGCTTGAGTTCTGATATTTCAGAGAGCTAACATTTGTTTAATCACAATGCTTTTAAAAAGAAAAAAGAAATCCATGCACCTCAAACTGCAGCTGTTTATATTAGAAGTCTTAAGAGGTTAGATAAATCTTTTTCAGGGTGTCAAGCACAGTTTTTGTTTTCAAGAGACTGCAACTTGATAGCAGAAAAAACAGATAAGGGGACTCACTGTTAAAGTTTCAAATGTGTTAGGTTGCCTTCAGTCCTAAGGGTTCAACAAAGCACAACATCTCAATCTCATGATTTTGATTTATTCTTTTTTTAAAAAAAAACCAACATTCTTAAGTTTAAGACACAAAGATGCAAATAAAGTAAGAAGCACAATGAGAAAGATGGTTGTCCTTACAATGAAACAACCCACAAGCTTGCTAGGGAGGCATCAGGCTTGAGACAATCATTTCCAAAGAGAAGTAGACATATTACTATTAAGCAGGTGCAGGCATTTCACTATATTCTTGGCTAGGCAACAAATACAGCATTACAGTACTGGTTTCCTAGCCAGATAAAATGCAATTCTAACGCATTCTGCTGTGACATCGTGTGCCATTCAAACAAATGAAAAAGTCCCTCCATTTCCATCTACAAGCATTGCTAGATGGGGAGAGGGAGTAATAAATTAACATCATACTCTAACGCCAAAGTTTTGATTAGGTAAGCAGTAGATCTACAGTAATTGGGAAAAGCAACCCAGGTTAATGCCAGTGGCTTCACTTGACATTTTGAGCTATTTGCAAGTTTGTGCAAATTCTGAAGAGCACAGTCTTTTCAAAATGCCAGCCCGGACATGATGAGGGCAGAGTGAGTTTTGAACTCAACATTGAATTCTATTTACTCATGCAGCAAAAATGAGAAAAGCTTAGTTTACTATAAAAACGAGATCAATTTGCTATTTCCTGACATATTTCTGCACATATGTCCATAAATACATACTGTATGTATACCTGCATACATACATACGTGCCTATTGAGGAGAATTCGGGCAATCAAACATTTTGTCTGATACAAAAGATAGAATCTGTCCTCATTTTGTATAAGGAAGATGCATACAGCAATTGGATTTTTCCCTGCTCTGTTTAGATTGACCAAAGCTACAATGTCTTTTTTGTGGGGAACCTATCTAACAAAATGAAATTCAATGTGGAAAAAAGTAAAGTCTTACACTTAGGCAAGAAAAACCCAAAGTGCAAATACAGATTAGGGGAAACCTGGCTTAATAACAGTAACTGTGAGAGAGATCTTGGAGTCCTAGTGGACAATCAATAAATATGAGTCAACAGTTATCCCAAAGGTGCTTTTTCACAAGGCAACTGGACTTCCTTGTTTTTTTCCTTTGAAGACATTTCACTTCTCATACAAGAAGCTTCTTCAGCTCTGACTGGATGGTGGGGAATGGAAAGATTTATACTCCTTGCAGACAGTTGATCATTTGCATTCTTAAAAGAAGCTTCTTGGATAAGAAGCAAAAGATCTTCAAAGAAAAAAAAAACCAAGAAACTCCAGCTGCCTCATGAAAACTCATCTTTGGGATAACTATGACCTGGATGATTGAGAATCTCCATAGACATGAGACTTCAGTGTGTGGCAGCAGCCAAAAAAGCTATTGCAATCCTAAATTGCATTAACAGAAAGATTGAATCAAAATCACATGAGCTACTAATACCACTCTATAAAGTCTTAGTAAGGCCACATCTAAAATACTGCATCCAGTTTTGGTCACCACACTAAAAAAAAGAGATGTTGAGACTCTAGAAAGAATGCAGAGAAGCGCAACACAGATGAATAGGGGCCTAGAGGCTAAAACATATGAAGAGCGGTTGCAAGAAGTGGGCATAGCAAGTCTAGTGAAGAGAAGGACAAGGGGTGACATGATAGCAGTGTTCCAATATTTGAGGGGCTGTCACAAAGAGGAGAGGGACAACCTATTTTCCAAAACACCCAAAGGCCAGACAAGGAACAATGGATGGAAACTGATTGAGGAGAGATTCTACCTAGAAATAAAGAGAAATTTTCTGACAATGAGAACAACCAACCAATGGAACAACTTGTCTTCAAAAGTTGTGGGTGCTTCATCACTGGAGGCTTTCAAGAAGAGACTAGACAACCATTTGTCAGAAATGGTAGAAGGTCTCCTGCTTTAGCAGTGGGTTGGACTAGATGACCTATAAGATACCTTCCAACTCTGTTATTCTGTATTAAAACTGAAGGAGCCACAGCAGCCCACTTTTCAACTACATCTCATGAAGAAGGCAGAGTACCATCCCAGGAAAGAGTGTTTTCCTGAGTCATGCTGTTTGGCCCCTCTTCTGGTCATCAGCCATATGTTTTATGGGTGCTTCTTCACTAGAGATGACCCTGCAGATGTCTAAAGACAGAGCTAGGTACTTAAGGACAGCTGTCAGACATTTGGCAATTGTGCTGCTTTTTCATGCCAGTCTCACATGATGGGAAACAACATTTTATAGCTTGTAGCTGTGCCATGAAGTACTTGAATCTGAAGATGTGCATAGTGTATAGGTTGAGGTATTCCATTTAAAATTAAAATAGACAACTGTTCTGTTTGCCTTGAAAAGGCCAGGTAGATCATCTCAAGCAGTTTAAATTATTATCTCAAGTAGTTTAAATAATTAATTTTACAGCACAATATTGCTATTTAACATAATATAAATGTGTGTGGTCGGATAGCAATTATTTGGCTTTATATCTCTAATTCTCATTCACCCATTGGGAGTTAATTAGAAAGCTTTTTTTTGGAACAACTGTTCGTCACAATCATTTTACTCAGCACTGAGTTTTGGCATTTTACGAGATAGCATAAAAGTTGAGCTGAAAATTATGGTGCCAGGTTGTGGCTGGTTTTTTGACTAGTCACATTAAAACAGCAATACATGACTATTATGAAGGGATCTTCAAGCAGAATCAAATTGTCTATTCAGTAGGCTATAGAAATGGATTCATTTCATTCTAGCCCTCTAAGTTCCCTGCAGGACTTGGTTATTAAGACTGTGCAAACCAAAGAGGTATTTCACTTTAACAGTGCTCAAAGCAGTGCTTTGCACCTGCTTCACAAGACAATCCTCTCTCCCACATCCAGCAACAAAGTGATGCTGCTGTGTTGTTTTGCTTTGCTTCTGAGACTTTCTCCAGGAGTTTCAATTGCCAGAAAAGGCTTCTGTACATACCAGCATAGGACCTTCTTCCAGTTATTGAATCTCCCAGTCAACACTTAGAACCAATGCATCAGAAACAAAATTGAGAACAATCACATCACTTCTGCAATATGATCTCTCTCTCTCTCTCTCTCTCTCTCTCTCTCTCTCTCTCTCTCTCTCTCTCTCTCTCTCTCTCTCTCTCTCTCTCTCTCTCTTAGAAGCAGGTGCAAGATGGTTTGCATCAGCTTCGTGTTTATTTCAAGGGCTAAGTGGTTATGTGGTTTCCCTAATAAGGTCTCTGGAACAGGTTCTCCAAAGACTGCCTACATCTCAGAAAGCCCCAGCTGTTTACTTTCATGAAAAAGAACGACTCAGTTGTGTTGTACCCAAGCATTTGACAATTGGTATCCCAACAACCATGTGGAGCATTGCACATCTTTGAACTACCAAGTGTTTCAAGAATAGTGCATATGAGCTGCTCACACGTGAAAATAATTAAATTTTGTAGTTGTAACCAGAGAGGGGAGGGAGAAGAAAAGGATTAATGAACTTTAACTACTTGTTCAATTGGGCCATTCGGGACATCTAATTAATGGTGTTATGGTGTTTCTGTAGATGACCAAAATGATTAAGTTTATGGATAACCTATGGGTTAAGCAATTGCTCTACATTTTTTTTATTTTATTCATTCATTTTGTATGTCACACATCTCTCTGCCAAGTGACTCTAGGTGACTTATAACACCATAAATAATAGAATAAAATAATTATAGGATTAAAGCATCAAACATTAAAAGTTAAACCATTTAAAAGCTAATGTATAGATGGGGCAGAGTAAGATATTATAGTAGAACTAGCCTACTAGCCACCTCCAAAATAAGATGCCCCATCAGGTTGTCTAAGCCAGGTTTTCAGGATCTTTCAGAAGTCCAATATGGTGGGAGCAGATTTCACTTCATGGGGCATGATGTTCCGAAGGGTGGGAGTCATGACAGAAAAAGCTTTGTTCCTGGACCTTGCCAACTGCAATTCCTTAGCCAATGGAAACTAGAACAATCTGGGTCACAAATGACCCAACTGAACAAGCAGCTAAAGTTCATTAATGCTTTCCTTCTTCCTTCCCTCTCCAGTTAAAGCTACAAATTTAATTATTTACATGTGTGAGCAGCACATATGCACTATGCTTGAAATGCTTGGTAGCTCAAAGACATGTAATGCTGCACATGGAGTTGACCAATCACATTGGGGGAAGATGGTCCCTCGGGTACTTGAACTCAATGCCATATAGGGCTTGATAACCAGCACATTTTTAAAAAAGATGTACAGGTAGTCCTCATTAAACAATCACTCATTCAGCAACCATTTGATGTTACAACAGCACAAGAAGGAGTTACGACTGGTCCTCATAGTTGCAACCATCACAGTTCCCTACTGTTCCATGATCTCCATTTGCGACCTTCACTGCAGCTTCTGACAAACAAGGTCAATGGGGAAGCCAGCAGGAAGTACAAAATGATGATCACATGACTACAGGATCTTGTGATCATGTGAGATTCACCATAACAATGACAGTCAGGATTGCTGCAACTACCACTGTTGGTAAGTGTGGTTAAATGACATCACAGTTTACAACTGTGTTCTTTCTCAATTACCATTGTTAAGTGAGGACAGCCTGCATAGCATACATATTGAGAACTATTATATAGCAAGTCCATGATCATTAAAAGCAATATATTATAGTACATTAAACTTTTGCAAAGACCACATACTGGGTTGTACTATATCAATGCTAAGTTCTGAATCTGTGCACCACTTAGTCTCCTCTCATCATTTGATGACTTCCTATACTGTGGATTTTTCTTTTCACCATTGATACAAAAACCTTCTACATTACTGGAGGTAACATTCCACATGGAACATCCATCATTCTCTAGTTCCTGCAATGTTTGTCCAATTAATCTTTGCAGATGAAAGCCTGTCTTCCATATTCCCAGGATACTCAATTTACTTGTTTATGAAAGAGAATGGAAATAGACAAAACAATAATTCTACCCATCCCGGATTACTTGACTTAACGGAATCTTCACCAATGGAAAAATATTAGGCAGGCTCATGCATAATGCTGTTAATCTTGGATTTCAATACTGAGGTTTATTGAATGAGCACAAAACATTAATCTGTCAACCCTCCCATTTGGCACATTCAACGAAAGAAAATCCCACCTCTTTAGATTGACCAAGAGTATAGCTTTTCTGAAAGATCAATCTAGATACAGCAGAAGCAAAGTCAGTTCTGGGATTTTCCCATGAAAACCCACATAGGTAAAACCTATTTTTCCATTCCAGGCCAACCACAGTTCATCGTTCACCAACAGAGTTCAGTTCTTTTGTTTTGGGAAAAACTTGACTTTGGTAGATAACATCTCTCTGGAAAAGAAGGCTCTCATGTATTCCATAGCCTTCCCCCACCTTAGGAATTCACCACCCTCCTCCTGTCACTGTTTGACAAACTGCAAGTGACTATGGAGTAGAGTCGAGTTTGACATAGGTCACAATAGGTGGTTTTTGCATACCATGTTAAACTAAAATTACATAATGATTCAACAATATGTTTAAATCAAACCTGTATGTATAATATGCAGAATTATATTTTGTCTTCTTAAGTAAGCTTTGCAGAGAGAGCTCAACAGTTTAGTTTACATATTTTTGAATGCAACCATTTTGAATGTACATGGAATGTTGGATTTGCTTATGGAATGCAGGATCATCTTTCTATATATAACATATAAAGAGAATGCTTGTTTTGACGTTTAAGTGTCCCCTTTAAACAATTGTCTCATCTTGAGTTTCTGGTTTGAAGTCACAGCATTAAGGACACAAAAGATGGGGTTCCTTCTTCCACATTCGATTTTGCTCCAATGTGAACCCTAAAGAGGGTCAAAAGTCACCCTGGAGAGGCGACAAAGAAGGAGGGGACCCTCATTGATCATGGAGGGGAAGCAGCCCTTCTGTTTGATCCAAGGAATCCCTCCAAACTGGCATGGAAAACACTGGTTACATTCGTGTAGCCAGTCAACCAAAGGAAATAAGCACTAACAGGTAACTTTTGAGCAGTGCGGATGAAACTGGGAGAGACTCTATCCTCTATAACTTTAAGACTTTTTTCTGGAAAAAAACACCCAAAGCAAAGAATCCTCCCTGATAAGAGAGGGAAAGAGAATTTCCACCCCATTCCCTCAGAAAAAAAGCAGTAAATTAACTGCTTGGGGGAAAACAGAGATAATTATAGATATATAGCCTTGAAATTTGGAGACTAAATTTGCTTTTGATATTTTTTTATAAAAGAGACTTGGAAAGCTTGCAATATAAGTTTGAAGCTAGACGAAGGCATTAATGACATCTAGTGGTGAACCACGGCACTACAATTTATTATGCTTAAAGGAAATTTAGCCTGAAGCCCAGACTCAGATAAGACTTTGGGTCTCTTTGGAAACTTTCACTTTTGAAGACTGCAGCTGGAGAAGGAAAAAACAACAACAACACTCGGGCTGCATGGCAGAGACAATAAACTATTTTGAAATTGGCCTGCTTGGATTATGAATATAAATACTAACTAACTTTTAGAGCTGTGGCATGGAACTATTCCTCTGTAGAAGATACAGGCATGACTGATCAAGATGATGGAACACTTTTGATTATAAACTTTTGATTGATGAATAACTTTTAATTGTTTCTTTTCTCACTAGAAAGAAAATATATGTTTTTCATTGGAAAGAAAAACCTGGACTTTGCTTATATTTGTTTAGGGGAGACATAAGGACGGACTGACAGGCCAGCTGGATAATTTGGAGTTCAACTGACAATTGACTGAAACTTTTTAAATCTCAAAATATATTGGACTATAAAGACCACATACAAAAACAACATGGATGTTCCATACTTAGTCTTAAATGGTAAAAAACCATCTCCAACATTTATCTCCAAAACCCCCAGCTTCACTTACCAACAAGAAAATGTTGATGAATCTCAGAAAGAAATTATTTTTATGTTGAAATCAATACAAGAGACAATTGTCTTAGCTCATGATGAGACTAAAAATAATGCAAAGGAGATAAAAGAACAACTTTCTAATCTAAAGTTACAAATTCAGAAAATGACTACGAAGAAGGAACCAGTAACCCAGAAAATAGAAGAAAAATTAGAGGAAGCAGATCCAAAGAAGGAGGAGCTAAAGGAAGGAAATAACAAAGAATTAGAAGGTACAGTGATAATACTGGAAATGGAAAATATATCTTACTTGTCAAGATCTCAGAACACATTTGAGGATAAGGAAGAAGAGCTGATTGAACTGAAGATTAAGCTATCAGGAGAATTGTGGAAAATTGGAGAAGGAGGGAGGCTGTTTAATGAATATAAATGGGCTAACTGTTCTTCCAAAAATACTTTAATCAAATTGTCTTTCTTACATCAAACAATATACACAAAAATAGGGGAAGAACTACTTGAGGACTCAAATGCATTGACTTGGAAAGTTAGTTGGCAAAGGAAGAAAGCCAGAGTAAGACTGAAGAAAATAGAGGTTTTGACCGATTAGAAGGGACACTATATTATTAAATAGATGTTTGAACATGGCTAAGAGAATAGATAATTGTTAGAAATAAAAGTTACTATAACTAAAAAGATAGGATATGCAACTAGAATACTATATTTTGGTATGAGATGGGAAATATGAAAATGCCAAGAGGGTCTGAATAAGGGAAACTTTTGGTTACCCAAATATAATTTACTATGAGAAAACTATAAGTGATAGAGATGGGATATTATATTCAACAACAACAACAACTTTATTGATTAGCCCTTGGGCCATATCAAAGTGCAAAGTTCCAGCAACAAACCGTCACCAAAACTTGATAAAAGCAATCCAAAATGGAATTTGATAAAATACAATTTAAAATGGAATTAAAATAAAATACAATTTAAGATGAAATAGTAATAAAATACAAATTTAAAATATAGATAACATATGATAACATTATATTTTGGAGTCGCCCTTGCAATCTACCCCAATCAGTCCCACATATGCAGATCTTAACCGGATCATTTTGTTTAAATACTGTGCTACGTTAAATGTTATTTTCAAGTTCTGACCAGACATAAGATAAGTTATTTTGATATGGGGATCCCAATGGGACATTTGTTTGGTATATAGACCAAGATACCTGTCTCTCACCCTCTTATACAGACAACAGTCAAATAGAATGTGAGCCAGGTCCTCTACCTCTGCCGCTCCGCAAATGCAGAGACACTCCTTGTACGGTATAGCATGAAATCTCCCATATCTGACCATTGTATCAAGCTGTTCAAATCTCGCTCTCGTAAATATCTCCCTAAGATGTTTTGGGAGTTGTAACTTCAAATAACTGTCCACTTGAAAAGTACATTTGTATTTACTCAGCCATTTCAAGTTACCCACCTTACTAAGGATAGCTATAATATTATATTATTAAACAGATGTTTGAATATGGTTAAGAAAATAGATAACTGTTACAAATAAAAGTATTATTATAACTAGAAGGATAGAATTTCTAACTAGAATATTAATAATATTAATATCAATGTTCACTCTCTGACCATTTCATCTCAGCCACAGAAGCAGTGGCGTAGCATGGGTTGTCAGCACCCGGCAAGTAATTTGCGCCCCCTAACCCGTGGATTTTAGCACTCGAGTCTCTTCCACTAGCTCAGGAATTCTGGGAGTTGAAGTCCATGAGTCATAACAGAGCCAAGGTTGCCTACCCTTGAGTTAGGTTCAAGGCAAAAAAGGGTCTCTGGAGAAGAGGGAAAATGCTAGTTTAAAACTGAAACAAGGCAACTTTAAGGTGCCTCAGCTGTGATTTAGGATGAGACAAAGAGAGGACATGGCGTTGAAAATGGTTAATGGGGCATGTTTGTTCCACTCTTAGTGGATGTCAAGATAAACCCCACGAGAGAATGACCTTACAACAGATGTGAATAGGCTTGGACTACGTTTGTAGATTGAGTGCATACATCACATGGAGCGATGATGGGCTTCATCAAGATTTATGATCCCACAATTGGCTAGTTTTCTCCATCTTGTCCTAAACCCTGGATACCAACCACGGTTTATGGCTTAGCATGTGGTGTGGGGTGACCCAACATGTTAGGCAACAAACAATGACTTCCAACTTACAATGCCTCAGCTTCCCAAGGTTATTCCAAATTGTCCATATTCCAGATTGTTGCCTCCTGCAGACCCACAGTCCAGGCTACCCCCTTCCTCCCCCTTTCCCCTCCCAACCCAGGCTCGCTCGATGTCCTGGATTTCTAGTCCCAGTCATCACCAATTCATCCAGGGTCAATCAAGGATGAGGGATGCTGTAGTCGAACGTACTGGGAAGTCTCTGCTTACCTGGGAATGAATCTCACGGAACTTGCTTCGGCTACTTCTCAGCACGGAGGGGATTGGACTATAAAGTGACCTTATTAAATTCAACACGGATTCGAGAGTGGGTCTTGTCAATTTCTCGGACCTACCCCCCAAAGGGAAAACTCTGAAGTCCCGTTGACTAGTCAATTTCAGGCAGATTCCTCTTCCCAACTAGGACTAGGACAAGCGCCGTTCTCTTCCTTCCTTTTCTGGCAGAGATTTCAGGAACTTGGCGCTACCTGGACTTCCGTCCCTCTCCAGTCACCTTCCTCCTCTCCTCAATACCTTCCGGACAAGGTACATTGCCCCCCTCCCCCTCCTTACCCCACAATAGAAACCCAGTGAAACCAATTGCCCAAAGATAGCGGCTGTCTCAAAAGTGAACTTCCACGGCCGAGGGGAAGCTCCTCCGAATTCTCAACCTGGGAGCTCCCGTTTGTCTTGGTTAAGAGGAAGTTCAAGATCAGGGGCAGCCGCCGAGTGATTTTGAGAACCGCCTATCCGTTCCTCTTGCTTAAATGGAGGGTGATGGATTGGTTATTTAGATTTAACACCGACGCCTTCATTCAGGCCCCGTGAAGACGGGTGCGACCCGGCGAGTTCACGACTTCAGCAACCGGGTCTTCTGAATCTAAGAGAGATGGGGGGATCTCATCTTTACCTTTACCTCTGGGAAAGGAGATGGGGGCGGGAGCTGGGTCGGGGGGGCAGGCTTGCAGGTTGAGAGCCAAGCGGAGGAGAGCCGCGGCGGGAGAAAGAGAGGGAGGCGAGACGCCGCCAAGCCTCCCCACCCCCACCCGAGAAAGGAGGCGATCCGCAGCCACGAGAGGACGGGATCCCGCTCTGGCTGGGCGCAGCGAATGCGGTTGCTTTCTATGCTCCGCCCACTCGCTCGCTCACTCACTCGCTCCTCCGACCCTCGGCGAAGCGGAATCATCCCCCTCCGGCAAGCTTAATGGGCGCCCCCCCAGATGTTGCGCCCGGTGTGGCCGGCCCCCCCTGCACCCCCCACGCTACGCCACTGCACAGAAGAACATTTGCCAGACATGTGAGCAAAATCCCATCTGGAGATAGAAATCTGTATCTTTCTCTGGTGTCAATCATTTTAGATTCCATGCTTGCTATGTAAACACATGGCTGACAAGTGTTCTGAGCACATGAGCCAACTGTTCTAAAGGAAATGAAAAGGAAAGGGTTTTTTTTCTTTCACAATGAGATTATGATTTTGTTCCGAAAGTACTTATTTCTGTCCTGAAGCATAGGTAATGTTGGGTGGACCTGACAGCAGGCTGTTCTCCAGGAACATGCATTTGCAATAGGATACCACTCAGCTATGAAAAACAAATAAACTCAAGATGGGAAATTGGCACACAAGTCAATTAGGAAGTGGTTAGAACTGAAAGTGCCTAAGCAGTATCAGTTGACATTGATCCAGGCTCCAAATCTGTCTGCATATGTGCATCCTTGAAATGAGAAATTCTCACAAAAGAGAGAATAACTTATGGACACGTTGCCCAGATTTTGCATTCCAATTTACGTGATTTTTGATTGAAGAATCAAAGCTTTGTAAACATTAGTCACTTGAGTGACGGAGACATCTAAGTTTGTATGAACTTTAATTTTGCAAGCTAATAAACCTAGCCTTAATTCCATGGTAACATGCAAATCCAGCTTCGTTCAGTTTAATCAAAAAGTGTCTGTATTTAAGTACCAGAATGCAAAGTAATAAGTAGCAGAACTTGCTCTTTTTAAGAGAATTGGACACTCCAAGCACAGAACACCAACCCAGAGGTAAGGACCCTTTGCAAACATAATGAGGGTTGGATCTCAGCAAATAGCAATAGAAACTAAAACTCATTATTGTAAAGCAACCATTACGTCAAATAGGGTATATGCTATCTCATATTTGTCATATGGGCCTGATGCACCCACAATAGAAAGACTTCTAAGGTTAATTAAATCTATGTTGCATAGCATTTAATTTTTATGCCATATGAAATAGGATTAGCAGCAGTCAAGCAAAAAATCATATTTCTTTATGCTTCTGAGAATAGGTATTCTTATTAGACACCTATGTCTCCAAAGAGTTTCTTAGAATTTCTTGATGTTGAGGGAAGTCAGCTCCCCAGAAAAGGAAATATTAAAAGGGCAGAAAAATATATTTCCTAAAAAGATATTGAAGAAACAGAAAAGCATGCCCAGTTTGCTTAATAGCCCTAGCTCTCCCTCCCCCAAGTTCTATAGACATGCAAACATAAGCCATCAAGAAGGTTGGAGCTAGAAGTTTAGGAAGACAAAGACATACCCCAGCCCAGGGAAGCAGGGGCTGGGACATACCCACAACCATCAAGAATCCTAGAAGGGCACACCTGGACTCAGGTCAGGATACGTGACACAGGAAATAGCCTCAAACAGGAACAGGAAATAACTCCAAACAATAGAGTCCACGGGGTATAAAAGCCCACAACCCACATGTGCTCACCCCTTTTCTGCTGGATCCATCTTTTTGTCTGGCTTTCCTCTGCAATAAACTGCAACCTTCTTCCCAAAACAGTCTCCATGTTGTTTATCTCCGGCTTGGATGGAACCATGTTGAAGACTTTTCTTCTGACAATGTCTTTGGAGACACATAATATTGATATGGGCATATCATAGGCACATATGGAAACATACATACAAGAAATACCTCTTTTTGTGTTGCTATCCACAGAAATCCCACAATCAAACTGCCTAAAAATAATGAGACAATGTCCTGTTTTTTTATTTAATTAGAAAAAGGTTGGGGGAAAAACATCTAAACATATTTCTAGATTTAAAAAATGAACTTCAAAAAAAATCTGCCCCATATTTACAGTCTCCCTATAGTTTTAAAGCTACAGATTTACATATGGAAACAATCAAATTAGCACACAACAGATTCTGAACACTCTTGGCACAGTGAAATAATATTGCTGACTGGAAAACCCTTATGGACTTATTATGTAAAACAGAAAAAAATGAATGTATAATCTATAGTTTTGATAATTAGGTAGGATAGATAAAAGAAAGAAAAGAGTCATGATGTAACTTTAGAGAAACAAATAAATAGATAATTCGCCTGGTGCGCCAGTTGCGCCTCTATCTGGACTGAGATGCTTTATGTACAGTCACTCATGCACTCGTTACCTCCTGTGTTGCAATGCTCTCTACATGGGGCTGCCCTTGAAGACCACCCGGAGACTTCAGGTGGTGTAGAATGCGGCCACGTGGGTTGTGATGGGAGCATCCCAATACTCCCATATTACACCCCTCCTGCGTGAGCTGCATTGGTTACCGGTTGCCCTCCGGGTGAGATTTAAGGTTCTGGTATTTACCTTTAAAGCTCTACATGGCTTAGTCCCGGGATACCTGCAGGACCGTCTGTTCCCAGGAATGACTTCCCATTGCCCTGTGCGCTCACACAGAGAGGGCCTCCTCAGGGTGCTGTCGGCCAGACAATGTCGGCTGGTGACCCCCGGGGGAGGGCCTTCTCTGTGGGGGCACCTGCCCTGTGGAATCAGCTTCCCCTGGAGCTCCGGATGACCCCAGACCTCCGGTCCTTTCGTCGTGACCTTAAGACATTTCTTTTCCAACAGGCTGACCTGGACTGCTGATAAGGGGTTTTTTAATATGGTTTTAAGGTTTTATTGGTTGTAGTTGGGGCTATAGATATAGTTTAATTTTAATTTTAATATTTGTATTTTACTTGTATTTTATTGTTGTTAGCTGCCCTGAGTCCTTTGGGAGATAGGGCGGCATATAAGTCCCATTAAATAAATAAATAAATAATTGTGCTTATAACCACTGCTTTATATTTTATCTTTTCTATTTTTCTTCTTTTTTCATTTCTTTTTGCACTTTAGCTTTGTCTTTTATTTCTTTCTTTCATTTTACTCTATTTTAGTTCATATTAATTTTAACTCATTTTTAAACTTTCAATAAAATTATATTTTGTATTAAAAAGCATGAAATAATGCAGCTGAGGCTGGTCCGAGGCATGTTCCTTCTGAGATAGAAGAGGAAATGGCATCCATTCATCCACCAGGCCGAAGGGCCCAATATCCAAGGCTTGCCAGGTGGTTTATGTCCTTAAGGAAGGCAATCTCATAAATACTTTTGATCATCATTCTGACATCTTTGGATTCTGATATGCTTCCCAAAGTATAGAAAGGACAACTCTTCTACTCTTGAGAAGAATTGCGCCTGATTCATGTCCTACATAACCAGTGGTGGGATTCAAAGATGTGAACAACCGATTCTCTGTTTGGATGCCGCTTCCAGATGTCCATTCTGGGCCTGGGCAACAAAAAATTAGCTACTGTTTCTGCCAAAGTGGTGCGAACTGGCTAATCCCACCACTGTACGTAACTCCTGAGAATATGAATGGGAAAAAGAGAATTCTTGCTTGTTTCATTCCCATTTCTGAATTTTACAGTTACATTTATGGGTCAACTATATTATTACTTGTCAGTCAGATAGGAATTTGCATATGCAGTCAGTTTGCATGGAAAGAACTCAATTTTAACTGACTAATGAAGGAAGCATTTTCTCTCTTCCATTTAGCATTATTCTGCTTTTGCTCTTCTCTCAAGCCTCAATGATCTTTGAATTAAAATGTCAGGATAGGGATGAAAAATACAAGCCCCTCTCACACCATCAAAGGGCCAGCTTACCCATGTTTTCTGTAGCAGGATAAAGTGATATTTTGATTTATTTGTGTGTATCCAAGGCAGAATGTACAATTTTGTTTATTATGCAATCAAGGAAAACAGTCTTAGGTCGGATTATTTGAAAAACGGTTGAAAAAATATTTAAGAGCACACTTTTAAAATTATGTCTTCATTATCATCAACTGAGAAATGTTGTGCCAGAAATAATTGGTATCCTAAAATCTTCTATTTCCTTCATAGTAGTATAAGTTATGTGCTATCTAATCGGAGGTTAGTTAAAGACAGTGCTTTTTTTTTGTAAAAGAAAAAGGTGCCGGAACTCACACATGTCATACAACCCGCCTTGCCTACCCTACAAGGTTCCATCCCAAAAAGGTGCCGGAACTCCGTTCTGAGCGTTCTATGAGGAAAAAAAGCCCTGGTTAAAGAAAGCCAGACTGCTTTTCTTCTTCAGCCGTCACCTGACCCAGTCTCAGCAGCGCTTGTCAAAAGATCATTTTGTTCAGCTTGAAAATGTCTGCTTCTTTTTCAGTGGCAAGTTGTGAGCCTTCCAAAGAAAATAAGTTATGACAGAAGTTATGACAATTCTGGCTCCTTTTCTCTCTCAAGGAATCAAAATTACATGGGCGCATTTCTCCTATCTTTCAGTCATCTCATAACAAATGCCAAGGATGTCTTGGTTTTGATTTTAATTTAGATGCACTCAACCTGAAAACAGTACTTGTGAAGGTTATGCCCTTAAAGCAACATGTAACAGATTAATGCTACCTAAGAGCATTATATATTCATATGTGCACTGTTGTCATCCTCCAATAGGTATAGTGGAAGAAAAGTAAATATCTACCTTCTTGTTGCAAAATAGCCAATGACATTTCTCCACCTTTATTACATTGTCCTGATTTGTCCCCGTCATTTCTTGACTCTGCAAAATTTCTTGGCTGAATATGACACGTTGGAGGTTGTCCTCAAAGGATAGCCAAGTTCTTTTTTCTTTTTGAGACATTTGAGGTCTCTGACTCATGTGACTTGATCGTGTACTGTCATAGTTCCTTTTTTTTTCATTACAGGTTACCACGTTTGTTAACGTAGTCTTTGGAAAGAAATACACTAAAGATGTAAATGGGGCGCTGAATTCTATTTCTAAAATAAAGAATTTGACATTTTATGAAGAACTCTGGCATTATCAAGCCTGGGGCCTAACAAGTGTAATTATTTTATGTGTATAGGGGAGAAAAAAAAGTATACTCCTGGTATTAAGGAACAGGTTCAAGCTTCTTTACCTATTTTTGAAGTGTAATTACATTCTAAAAATGAGAAGGTGGAGTAGTAATCTGAGCTAGATTTAATGGTAGATTTAAGGGCTGAATTTACATTTGTAACATTTGAATCTTTTTTTTCCCCTTAGGTTCTTTTTTTCCTCCTTCCCTTATGTTTAGTTTATTTTAATGACTGTATTATATGCAGTTCCTTATTATATTATCTTTGTTTAATTGTTATAACTCCATTAATATTTTAATTACTTCTTCCTTTGCACTGGGCACGAAAAGAATCTGGGAGATGGCTTTAAAAAGACAGGCAAGGAGCTGGCGCCCAGATCCCATTCCTCTTTCTTGTCAATATAAGGAACCCCACAATAACAGCCTCCTCCTCTCTGCATACGATAAAGGTAAAGGTAAAGGTTCCCCCGCACATGCGTGCTAGTCGTTTCCGACTCTAGGGGACGGTGCTCATCTCCGTTTCAAAGCCGAAGAGCCAGCGCTTGTCCGAGGACGTCTCCGTGGTCATGTGGCCGGCATGACTAGACGCCAAAGGCGCATGGAACGCTGTTACCTTCCCACCGTAGTGGTCCCTATTTTTCTACTTGCATTTTTACGTGCTTTCGAACTGCTAGGTTGGCAGAAGCTGGGACGAGTAACAGGCACTCATTCTGTTACGCGGCACTCGGGATTCGACCCACCAAACTGCCGACCTTCCGATCGACAAGCTCAGCGTCCTAACCCACTGAGCCACCGCGTCCCTGCATACGATACCCTCTCTTTTAATGAGCAATGTCTCATTCGAACCCAATGTCTCTCCTATGGCATTGGGTGGCACATGCTGAAGAACAAACTATGGAAAAACAAAGTTTATATTTCATGTAGGGCTAGACTATCTTGTACTGGGAAGTATTTTTCCCCAAGGAAAACCTGTGCAGAATGTGCAAGTCAAATAGTGAAATGCTCCTCTGTGGAAATAAAGGGGAAATCAGATGAGGTAAGGGGAGAAGGGAATAAACTGAAGCACTTTAAGAATTAAAGCTGATGCTTGATGCAAAGCTAACCATCTTGTTTACATGAAAAAAGCACCCTTGTAAGGAAGCTATACGTTGGAACAGGCTAAGAAAGCAATGTTTGTCCCTCAGCAAGAAATAAGACTTTTCCTTGACCAGGAACGATACTTTTGAGTGGGCAGAATCAAGATAAAATAAACTTTCTGGGAAATATATGCCTATTCCTATTGATTTTTCCCCCCAGTTCCTTAAATACAAGTCTCAGAACTCCTAGGATTCTTTGCTCAGTTCTTTTCTTTGTAACTTGGTAGGCTTAGTAACACTTCTGTGCCTATTCATTTAATCTCTTGGCTGAGCTAAAGGAAAGGTCCAAACTTTCAATACAAGTTGTCAAAGTGCAGGGTGGTTTTTTTTTAAGATGACATGAGATCAAGTAACATTTGACAATCAAAAAGAACTCCCCTAAATGTTTTGTATTTTGAATATTTAGTTTCTCAAAAATATCTGTTCAATATATGATGCTGTCGCTACTCAATACCGATTTGGTTAGTGGAATGTATTAATACGTTATTTTTTAATGTTACAATCTATTTTAATGAGTAGTTTTAATTGTCTTTTGTGGCATATATACTGTGTTTCAAACTGATTACGGCTTCAGACCTGGGCATGGGGCAGAAACTACCTACATGGGTCTCTCTGGTGGATGAACTTCTAATGGAAGTGGTGTAAATAATACTTGGCTTCCTAAATCATCTTGCAGAGTTTTGATACCTTTGGTCAGAATATCTCGCTGGACTGCCTGAAAGGATTGGGAGTTGAAAGTGTGATGTTCTGGTGGATTCTGATCTAATCTGAGTGGGTGGATCCAGTGGGTGGTGGTTGTGGGAAAAAGTCAAATTCATGGCTGCTTCATTATTGGGTCCCCTTCTCTATCCTGTTCAATATCTACATGAAACACTGAGAGACCTCATTTAAGATGGGGCATCGATAACCTGTCAACGTCATTTCATTGCACTGGAATGGAACCATAATAAATAACTATGCAGAAGATACCCATTTATATACCTCTGTTCCAAATTCTTTGGGAGGTATGGTAGACATCATAGGGTTTGGATGGAGAAAAATAGTCTCAGATTAAACCCAAACACAAAAAGAGCAGCAATTGATTCAGAGGACAATTGATTCCAGGTTTCCACCATCTTCGACTCTTGGAGGGTTTGTATTCCCCCCCCCATGAAACCAGACTTACAGTTGGTGTGTGTGTGTGTGTTTCTCCTAAATTTACAACTTCTATTGAAAGAGGAAGTGTATATACCAGAACCTCACCTGGAAAAGAATGCAGTGAAGACCATCCCTCTTGCCCTAAGGAAGATGACCTTGACAGAGAAAGGAAAGATTCATTATTAATACAACAAGGAGATAAATGTTGCAGAATCTCAGATAAGGGAGGAAGGATTTAAAAATATATCTGCCAGACACCACCCTAGTTCAATAGCTAAAAGAGGGAAGAGAAGAAGCAGATTCAAAGTTTCAGGATTCTGTTAGTGTAGGCATCTGTTGCTTTGTTTGCTCTACCTGATAGTTCTGACATTTGTCATCTTTCAATTAAAGTACTGAAATTCACTTTACGTGTGACTGTTCTTGAAACCTTCTTGGAAACTTTACATAGTACAGAATGTAATGGTCCATGTGGTTTGTCTTGGAGCACCACATTTGCTGGAGAACATAGTTGGCAATCAATAACTTTCCAAGAGGTATTGTATTGATTCCAGACAGTGAGCGTTCTGTGTAGCAGATCCCTTGTCTACACCAGCTTTCCTGCTGACGTTCATTTGCTTCCTACCCTCATGGACTTTCAGAAACTGGTGGAAACATGGCTCTGTCCAGGAACCTTTCAGGATTGATACATCATAATACCACTTCTTAACTTCATAATGTTTATAATAATTATACATTATTTATTTATTTAAAATTATTTTGTAAGTAAATTATTCATTTATAAAATGATTATATTATAAAATAATTTTATAATTATATAAATTATTATATAAAATTACAATAATTATAATTTGATATATATCTTAACCTGAACACTTCATTTCAACAAGCCACTTAATGTCTAGTTGGTTTTAGGTTATATAATTTTTAAATGTATTTATGTTGAGAGTAATCATGTGGAACTAGGGGAATTTACATTTTAGCACATTGCACCGAACTAAATTAAAAAATTCTTATTGACTCATGGCAGCAGCTAAATAATTATAGCCAGAGGCATGCTCAATTCTGAAAGTATCATAATTAAGAGTGGGCAAATGTATTTTCATTCACTGTAACCATTTTATAATCATTTTCCAAGTTATGCTTCTATTAACTGACATAACATGATAATTCTCTCAAAATGCATATTGAATTTTTTTTCTGAAAGTATGTTTTAATTCATATTTCTTTTTCTTCTTCATGGCTACTCTTAGTGTGTGTGTGTGTGTGTGTGTGTGTGTGTGTGTGTAGATCTTTGGTCATTCGGGGTTTTTTCCCACGTAGAATTGAAGGTATAAGAGCAACGTTTCGACGAAATCTCATCCGTCATCCTCAGGCTGGTGGCTTCAGCTTCGTTCTTCTGGGAGAAGTGTGTGGTAGTGGCTGTTTGTTCCTCTTTTTTAAATGACCAAAGATCTACATACAAACACCCACGAAAACCTCAGAAAACACATATATATTATTTATTATGATACTTTCAGAATATATATATGCCTGTGTATGTATATGTATACATATATGTAGATGAAATATCTATATATTTCAGTTACATGTATTTTCAAGTCTTCAGATATGGTAGAAGAAAGCAGGAAATGGAAAAGGAATGAAATACAAAATTTAGACCTCATGAAGGTCTTAAAACTCTACCTTATTTAAATATTTTGGATTAATCTAAATAACACAAAAGTGTATGTTAATTTTTGAGTACTCTAGTAGTCTTCTTCTTAAGGCTGATAATACAAGAAAGGAAAGGAAAGGAAAGGAAAGGAAAGGAAAGGAAAGGAAAGGAAAGGAAAGGAAAGGAAAGGAAAGGAAAGGAAAGGAAAGGAAAGGAAAGGAAAGGAAAGGAAAGGAAAGGAAAGGAAAGGAAAGAGTCATGACACAGCAGGAAAATAATGAAGTTTTATGACATCATTATAGCAGAGAAAGAAAGCAACTTTCAAGACTTGCTAAACTTGTTGATCTTTGTCTAATCAAACAAGTTAATTTTGCCACCTCTGCCACTTATGTTATCTTCACCAATCACTACTCAGAATCTAAATCTCGACTTTCTTTAGGTATTACGGCTCCGTTAGCTTCTTCCCCACTAGGCAGTGTCTTTCTAGTTTGAAAAACAGAGTTCATCCTGTGTTACAATGTTTTTAGTACTTTGTCTTCAAAATGTTTATAAGAGGCTGATAAAGCATACGTGAGCTGTCCATATTTTAAGCCATTTTATACAAGTGTCTGGCATATAGTTTGCTGACCATGCTAAGAGGCTCATGGGATGGTAATTGGCAGTTAGATCTCTGTCTCTTGTTTGATAGATTGGGATCACACAGCTAGGTTTTATGGCTTACAAACTTCTCTTATTGTTATAGGGTTATTCGTTCTTTCTGCTTTTCTGTCATCTTCAGTTACTTTTGCTTTTTAAAGCATTCATCAACTTTTGGCAGGGACAGTTCTTCTCCTTTATATAATTTATTTACTTAATTTATCAGTGACCGGAAATAGCTTATGGATTTTTGGCTGAAAAAAGAGAAAAAATAACTTGTGATTTATGGGTTTGAAGGTTAGAAAGGGCTGCTTATCGAAATAATGATTATGATGTAACTTTAGAGACAGAGGGCAAAATATAAATGCATTTATAATTACGGTACTGTTAAGACGATTGGACGCTGCTTCTTTATAATCTCTTTTTCTTTTGTATTCTATTTTCATTTTTTCTATTTTTTATTTATTTTTCATCCATCTCTCTCTCTCTCTCTCTCATCTCTCCGAGAAACCTGTAGGGAGTTTTCCAGGCAGTGCCCCCAAATCAGAGATGATTGAAAAGAAGAATGAATCAATCAATCAATCAATGGGTGGATGGATGGATGGATGGATGGACACACAGACACACAGACACATATGTGTATACTAGTCCAAATTATATGTGCCTACCATATACCTTTGAGAAAGGGGGCTGAGATCATGCATGTTGACCTTGCACACAGCTTTTTCCTTCTTTTATTCCCTGGGCCCTTGGTTCCATCATGTTCAGCAGTATTTTTTTGCTCATCTTTTTTTTCCCTTATGAATGTTTTGGAATAAAATTCTGGAACAATATGCAAGACTATTCATTTATATCAGAGACATTCCAATTCAAAGACAAATGAAGCATAGTTTTATCACAGCTTTTTTATTTATTTATTTAACCTTTATATTAATCCACCTGTGTCCAAGATAAACAACCCTGCCCTACCATCCTCATCACAATATCTTTGTATATGAATGACCCATTCTTGCTCAAATCCCAATCTCAAACTCCATCGGTTATAAAGTAAAATTTCCATGCTCTAGTTCTGCATTGTAATGAGGAAGCTCTGGAGATCAACTATGCTAAAACAGACGAGGTGATTTTTGCTAAGCATCTTGGCATTTATCCTATTGAATGAGCATGCAATAGAATAAGTTAAATCTTCAAACGTTTGATAGTCATCCTATCCCAAAATTTAGAATTTTGGTACTTTTCAATGTGCTTTAGCTGCTCTTGAGTCTCAAATGCATTACAGCTTTCCCTTCATGGTGAAGAAGCCACTGCCTATATGGTTCAGGTTCTGTGACATTGGTCTTATTATAAAATGCACAATTCCATTGTACAGCCTCTTTTCAGCTCAGTTTCCTGGGTCATTCATACCTTCTTTATGTGCCGGCTGGCTGGCTGGCATGATTCTGTTTCTTTGAACGTAACAAAACTCTCTTTATTGTTTGTAGAATTTGTTATGGCCCAGTTGCATCAATGGTATAACACTGCTTGCTTTTATTTTTGTTTGTATTTAATATTCATTTTGTACTCTATTTGGGAATTATATTAGTTGACCACAATAAAATGTTGCTTAATTATTGGAGCTCTCCATGGGATCAGAGAATGAAATGAGCACAAAGGATCCCCTTTGTAAGGAAATAAAACTGGGACACAGTAGAAAAGAGGATATACAGACAAACTTTAGAATGTGGTCCTATCTTTTCTCAAAGTGTCTGTAGAACTCTATTGTGTGTTTGTTTTACCCATTTCATTTTGCTGAAATCATCACATGTCCCAAATGCTTTCTTTTAAAACCAGTACTCAGATTCATGTTAAATTACTGAACAGACAATATTATCTTGGGTACCTTGGCTGTAGGATTGCCAGTCAGCTAGAGAGAAAATTGCTTTTGTGTTTATAAGGCTAGTTTGAGGCTCAAAAGCAGGTGTAGCTTTTCAGAGGGCAAATAAAATCTTTCTTACAACCCTATATCGGGTTGCTGCTATAGGCCAGGGGTTCCCAACCAGGGGTGCTTGCAACCCCTGGTGGCACGAGATGATATTCCAGGGGGTGTAGAAACTTGGGTTTTCAAAATTATAGTGCATATGTATAATTCATTGCCGTTATTTCTAATTTTTATAAGGTGTGCGAGAATATATCAGAAGCGTTCTAGAGGTGTGGGCTGTAGAAAAGTTTGGGAGCCACCACGATAGGCAGATAGGCAAAAGAATCTGGTAACTTGTGTGGCTTTGCTCAGTTCCAGAATACAGCTCAAGTTATAGTAATCAGTTTTCTTCATCATATTCAAGAAGAACCTTTTGACTAAGAGAAAATCCAGGAGAATCAAGATCTATTTCTGCCCAGCAGAAACCTGAGGTGTAAAGAGTAAAAACAAAAATAAATGATTTTCATCCACAAATGATTGAAAACACTTATCAACTGCAGAGAACTGAAGAAATATTGATCTCAGAAGTCTTTGCACCTGTCTAGCTCTGATTAATTCCTGTGCTTTTTTTCCGTGGACATTTTAGAAATATTATTACTATGTTCCTAGCAAGCTGTCTCCTTAATTCACTTGCATTTTCAGAAGATAATGTTTTGCTACAGACATTTTTTTAATTTATTTTTTATTTCAGCTTTGCTCTGGCTAATGTTTTCATCTAAAACCTAAGGTCGTGGAGAATTAGTGATTCAGACAAAAATGTTTTATGTGGAATCCTTGGTGCTCTCTGAGCTTGGGTTTTTGTTGTTGTTTTTTTCCCCATGCAGACCTTTCATTACCCAGCTAGGTAACATCTTCCGTGTTGGGAGGGAATGAATATTGCTCTTTGTTTATATCTAGTAGCTTCCCCTGTCGGCAATCTGCTATTGGTGGGGGTACTGTTTTTGGTGCTGGAGAAGACTCCTGCAAGTCCCTTGGACTGCAAGGTGATCAAACCGGTCAGTTGTAGAGGAGATCAACCCTGACTGCTCTTTAGAAGGCCAGATCCTGAAGCTAAAACTCAAATACTTTGGCCATCTAATGAGAAGGAAGGACTCACTGGAGAAGAGCCTAATGCTGGGAAAGATCGAGGGCAAGAGAAGAAGAAGACGACAGAGAATGAGGTGGCTGGATGGAGTCACTGAGGCAGTAGGTGTGAGCTTAAATGGACTCTAGAAGATGGTAGAGGACAGGAAGGCCTGGAGGAATGTGGTCCATAGGGTCACAATGGGTCGGACACAACTTCGCAGCTAACAACAACAACAACAACTGTTTTCTCCTTCATAGTTCCTTAATTGGGTTGTTGCTTACTGCTTGAATGATTGTCTGAGTTCGTAGATCCTTTTTTGGGTATTGTTTACTGCTTGGTTGTTAGTCTGGTGTTGTAAACTGCTAAACCTCTATTAACCCAGTAATGGTTCTATAATATTCCATCACTGGGAGTGAAATTTGGTTTAGAAATTTAATATTTTCCCACAGAACAAACAGAGCTGGTATTGCTGTCGTCATCACAATCATCTTTATTAAAAATGCAGAAAACTACACGGTAAATACTTCCCATCCTCCCTTTTCCAAAGACACTCACAGATTGCAGCAATAAAAGACAACATGTGGCACAGTTTAAATTTTTAACTCTGGTCTTGAACAAATATTTTCTTGCTTCCTTTTTTTTAAAAAAAATAGATAGATATGTAAGACCCGCACATGTACAACACTCATATGTTTACGACCATTTTAGATTGAAAAATAGGGTTACATGGAAAGATAATTATGAGTCTGTTTCTTTAATAAGGCTGCTTTTAACATTGCTATTGCTGCAACAGTTTCTTTGTCATTGTACCTCTCAAACAAAATGAGCTGTTTATGACTTGCCCAGCATATAAATATATTCTTTCTCTGTATATTTTCTAGAGCTTTGCTGAGCTTTGAAGGGATGCTGTAGTTTCACAAAGCTTCAATCAATTTTTTCAGCTGAAGCAGGCATGCAAGTCCAAGTGAAAACCTGGTCCAAAGCAATGAATCCAATCAAGTGGCTACAAAGTGCTTTGTAGCCTTTGTAAGTACTTTGCAGATTCAGTGGCTTAGGACTGCTGGAAAGTGTAACAATCAACTGTGTTGCAACTCCTAACAGAATTGGAAAGGACCTTGGAGGTCTTCTAGTCCAACCCCCTGCTCAGGCAGGAAACCCTATACCATTTCAGACAAATGGCTGTCCAGTCTCTTCTTAAAAACTTCCAGTGTTGGAGCATCCACAACCTCTGGAGGCAGGTCGTTCCACTGATTAATTGGTCTAACTGTTGACATTCCACATTGACATCCATGGAAAAGGATGGGAAACATCAACTAGATGGGTTGAGCATCATTTGAGTTATGATATGGGTTCTCCGCCACTGACCTGAGTAGTTGGCACATGAGATTTATCATCTCATTAAGCTGTTGCAACCCCAGCTGTTTGTGAAGGGACCTACAAGGGATGTGTGATGCAATACCATGTTGCACATACAAACAGGTGAAACTTGAACTGTGATGTCTTCACACGTTTCATCACGTTGGCATCCTTATGGTCAGCAATGGGTCAGAGCCTCTTTGTGGCAGCAAAGCCAACATTACTTTGGGCATCTTGCATTTTCCAACACTGAACCTCTTTAATGTCCCCAGCCTCAAGTTCAATTTTTGCTCTTTCTTGTGGCTTTTGGATTCTATACCTCTGCCCTGCCGAGGAAACTGGGAGTTCAGCTCAGCTTTCAACATGTGAATTAAACCTTATCTTTAAATGTTTCAGGTTTAAATCTCTCAATAAGGAGTGACAGAGGCTGGATGAATCATTTATTGTTTTTAAGAACAGAGGACGACAGGATTGTGGACACCAGCTTCTCTGTGGTTGCTATTTCTCCTTCTGTGGGTTTTTTTTATTCCTATGCTAGCCTGGCATGTCAATCATAGTCCATAAGAACTACATTTTACCATATGCCCTACCATGCTTGGCATGCCTGGCTTAATTTTTCAACCCAGTAATTGTCTTAATGAGCAGGAAAGATGTCCTTTTTGTTTATAGCAGTACCATTTTGAATGACCCCAAATTCTTAGAGCATGGGTGTCAAACTCGCCACGTCCCTTGACGTATCGCAACTCTTTTTGCATTGCTGGCAATGGGGTGGGCATGGCTTTGGTATGAAGGCCGACACTTTGACATCCCTGTCTTAGAGCAAGGGAGAATGAAAGGACTCTGCTTCTCTTTCCCTGGAAAGAATTTTAGCTCACTCCTGAAATAAAGTGGAAGGAAACAACCAATTTCAAGGTGGAAAAAATGGCTAAGAAATGACCCCTGTGGCTTCAGCACAGAATCAATAGAGCTATCACTGGGGCAGGCCTGACTCAAATTAAGGCATTGACTGAGGTTGTTCAAACTGCATGAAGGTGTTTTTTTTTAAAAAAAAAACAGAGCTTCAGAGATTTTGATAAAAAAACAAAGTGAAGAACTCAAACTGAAACATGAGTTTTTGTTTGCTTGTTTCTTTCTTTCCACAGGAAGAATCACACTGAGGAAAAACGAAATCACCTATGATTTCTTACCTCAAAATATTGTGATTTTTAACTAGACCGTGCATCTTCTCCAACACATTTAGAAGGAGCTTGCAAAGGGATTCTTTGCTGGATTTCCTATAGCTGAACTCTGAAAAATTGTTCAAATGTTTAGGATTTAGGGTGGCTCAGTGGGTTAGGACGCTGAGCCTGTCGATCAGAAGGTTGGCAGTTTGGCGGGTCAAATCCCGAGTGCCGCATAACAGAGTGAGCGCCTGTTACTCGTCCCAGCTTCTGCCAACCTAGCAGTTCGAAAACACGTAAAAATGCAAGTAGAAAAATAGGGACCACTCTGGTGGGAAGGTAACAGCGTTCCGTGTGCCTTTGGCATCTAGTCATGCCAGCCACATGACCACAGAGACGTCCTCGGACAAGCGCTGGCTCTTTGGCTTTGAAAGGGAGATGAGCACCGGCCCCTAGAGTCGGAAACGACTAGCATGCATGTGCGGGGGAACCTTTACCTTTACCCTTAATTTAATCGCTGCAAAAATCTGGTCCAGCTTGAGATGGCAGTAGGTACTAAACTCTTTGCTCCCATCTAATGTTTTTCGGGGAACCTTGCAGCGTAGACCTGGTAGTCTTACTAGCAGCTATCAATAGAACATTTCAGTGTATCCTTACTTGGGTAGTGCCATGAATCCTTACAATGCATATCCTCAGGTGGTGAAGAGGTTTGTCCCCTTTGTCTGGGAATTCCACAGAATCCAGCTGACAAGGGAGCTCTTTTAGCTTTACTGTGGTTCCATCTTTTTATTCCTTACGTTTAAGTAGGGTTTAGCCAAAAAATTGCACTAACCATTGGTCCCTTTTTGTTTTAATTTAGTAGCATTAGCCAGAAGCCAAAGCTGAGGTGAGAATTATATATATTTTCCCAGGAGCAAAATTCCCCAAACTCTCTCATACTGCTAGCATGGTAGGAACTAAACCTATAGCCTTCTAGAGCATATGGTCAATACCAAGTGTGTCTTTCTTTGGAATTAGCAGACTTCAGGGCAATAATTGGATGGTGGACTTCAGCTTTAGTGGTTGCTGTTTCCTCTAGTTGTTGTTGTTGTTTTTTTGGTTCCCCACTCTATTTCATGAATCTGTTGTTCACAATTTTATACTCTGTGAACTGGCCAGTGGAATATTAATGCTGTTTAATGTTTACACTGTCATTTGATCTCTGAAGACTTGCCCCCAGCTCCACGATATCCAACCTCAACTGCCAATAGCCTGCCAAAAGATTCATAACTCTTTCATGGCCCAAATTCTGTAATGGGGAATAAGTGCTAACACAGCTCCAGATTAAACCAGCATTTCTGACTGCATAAGCTCCCGGGGACTTTTTCAAGCATTTCTATGGGGGGTGAGTTATTACCCCCGTAGATAGGGCTCGCAACTTGGGAGTCCTCCTAGATTCACAGCTTTCTTTGGAAGACCACATAATAGCTGTGACTAGGGGGGCCTTCGCCCAGGTTCGCCTGGTGCGCCAGTTGCGGCCCTATCTAGACCGGGATGCCCTGCGTATGGTCACTCATGCGCTCGTGACCTCTCATTTAGACTACTGCAATGCTCTCTACATGGGGCTTCCCTTGAGGACCACTCGGAGGCTCCAACTGGTACAGAATGCAGCCACAAGAGTTGTGTTGGGAGTCTCCCGATACTCCCATGTTACACCTCTCCTCGTGAGCTGCATTGGCTCCCAGTTGTCTTCCGGGTGAGATTCAAGGTTCTGGTAATGGTTTTCAAAGCCCTACATGACATGGGTCCGGAGTACCTTAGGGATCACCTGCTGCCGGCGTCAACTTCCCTCCGCCTTGTGCGCTCCCACAGAGAGGGCCTCCTCAGGGTGCCACCGGTCAGAGAATGTCGTCTGGTGGCCCCCAGGGGGAGGTCCTTCTCTGTGGGTGCCCCGGATTTATGGAATCATTTGCCGGTTGAGCTCCGGATGGCGCCCGACCTTCGTTCCTTCCGACACGATCTGAAGACTTATTTGTTCAAACAAGCTGGCCTGGCCTGATGGGGGATGGGTT
Organism: Vipera ursinii; assembly: GCF_947247035.1. Taxonomy (NCBI): domain Eukaryota; kingdom Metazoa; phylum Chordata; class Lepidosauria; order Squamata; family Viperidae; genus Vipera; species Vipera ursinii. The sequence goes on from NC_139512.1 coordinate 166,219,898, forward strand.
TAGGTTTTATTGCTATTTTAAATGTATTTTAATCTACTGTTTTAACTTGGGCATCTTGTTTAATTCTTTTTTAGTTTTTGTATTCCTGTACTTTTATATGTTTGCCCTGTTCACTGCCCTGAGTCCTTCGGGAGAAGGGCGGTATACAAATATTATTATTATTATTATTATTATTATTATTATTATTATTATTATTATTATTATTATTATTATTATTATTATTATTATTATTATTATTATTATTATTATTATTATTTGTAAGCTCATGTAGATTTTTGTTTTTCAAATATTTTTCTATTATTTTTGTCATGGCCTGCCAACCTAGGAATTCCTACCACACTTTGGAACATTTCAGCCTGCAGTTTCATCTGATCTTCATAATTCCTGTCTGCAAACTGCAAACACAAGATCACCAAAAATGAAATGTTCCGCTTCATTTGACCTTTTCTTGTAGAAATATATTAAACATGTATAAAGACTGTACAATTTTCTTTCACTGATTCCAGAATGTATTCAATCTGAAAAGCAACAGAACACAGATTGCAGGAGCTGTCAGCCATTCAATTTACTACACTGTTCCACAGAAAAATGTGCAGAGCTAAAAGGACATCAAAAACAAACATTCAGCTACCTGCTCAGCATGCTGAGGACCCAGAAAAGAGATCCATAAATTGCCAAATTATATTCAGACTTTGAGTGTCTGCTTACCTGGATATTGGCACCACATACTGGTCAGACTTCAATGTCTGATTTTCTTCCTTCTTTTATAACAAATTCTATCATAACACTCCAGGCTTTTTGCATATTCATCCCATTCTGGAATAAAACTGTGATCTGCATCTTTCCCATACATGCATTACTATAGCCAAACAGCTACATTTTTCATGACTTCACTCCAAATTGGATCTCCTTCAAAGTAATGTCCTCCTTAAGTGGAGTTCTGGATTTTATTTATGGATTTATTTAAAAGATTTACAAAACTGCTCATTGTCAACCTTCTAACAATTTTGTCTGCAGCCATCTTTACTTCATTTTCGGTTGCCACAGCCATGGGAGGCAGGGAGATGTGTTCTTTTAGTTTAGCCATAACAAATACTTTTTTGTGGGAACCAAGGTCAAGCTGCCTAACTTTTGGCAGGCTGGAGCTACCGTTAGAAAGCCCGCCAAAGTAGTTAATTGGGGATTGTGATTTATGGCAGCTGTAGGAGTGGGGAGTTCAACTTGTACTTTGTAACCCTTGTGGGTGGGAACTTTCAGTCTTGGGTTCACCTTTGTTCGTGCCAATACTATGTAGCCATTAAAAGTCTTCTTTGAGGAAAGCAATTGCCTCAGAGTTCTTATTTCTACTGGTCTATCTATCAGAACCATGACACTTATCTAATAACCAACTCCACAAACCAGACTGCATAGTCTCTGCACATTCTTGGTAAATGGGAGAGCTGCTATTCCATACATTCTATCTGCATTCCATATTGTAAAGTCTCTGGAAAGCTATATTTTTCATCAGGAAGAGAGGCAGGAAGAGAAAATTTCTCACCATTCTTATCATTTGGATACTGATAAGACTTCATAATCAAATAGCTGTCACCGATAGTTTCTGTAGTAAAAAGAGATTATCAACACTGATAGATCGTTCTGGTGGCTTTTCTGAAATCTTGGTTTCTATATGGTTCATTTTATAGCCAGCCAGATATAATCTTTAGTGCTATCAAAGAGTTTGGTCACAAATTGCTTCTAAGGCTTGCAGGGATATCTGGTTAATACATAAATTACTGAAAGGTAACACTATATTTTTTCCTCAGAAAGCACTTTATTTGGTGCATATCTCTGTAACTGAGAATATATTTATAGGGTGCTTTGGTCTACAGAACTGCTAAGCAAAAATTGCAATGAGTTTGCTCAATAATTTTCTGACTGCATGGCACACTATTGAGCAGGAAGAAGCCTCCAAGCTGCTGATATACTTTAATGTATTAATTTAGTGTACCATTGAGGGAGTAATACAAGTAGCCAGATTCCAAAATAGTGGGAACAATGAAGGATATTCTTATTTGTACTGATACACTTTAAGTAAAATTAGGAAGTCAGAATAATTCATGCCAAATCAAAATAGTTTCATCTTTTTATTTCCTGTGTGAAACTACTGATGTATCCAGCTGACATTGCTTTCTAGTAGTGAGTAAATGTTTCAGAGCTGCCCCTGAGAAGCAAAATGGAATATATTTAAACTCAATGCTATATGGTAATATAAAATATTTTTAATATGCTTTCTTGTGTTTCTTCTGTAAAGCCAATGGTCCGAAGTCTCTTAATATACTAATTGAAAGGCAACTTAGAACTTCTCAGCTCTATTTCTAAGTCCTCATCAACTCCATCCAACCACAACTTTCTTAAGTCTACAGCTAATAAGAAATGACTGGCCCAACTACACTCAGCCAACTTCTGGGCCTAAGGAAGGACTAGAACATGGCTGTCCCAACTTCACTGTAACCATTACATTACCGTCTGATCATAATTCATTTGCTCTTTTTACCAAGGCAAGTCAACATTGGTCTTCATATTGGTGGTCATTTTTGTATTAATTTGCATACAAAGTTTCATCGGTTTTATTTTTTCTTGTTTTACCATGCATGCGTATATTCCATTCTTATTACCTTCAGCTTACTTTTATATTTCTTCTGATGTACCAAATTCTCATTTCCCTATAAAAAGTAAGCAGAAACAATTTTTTATGCACAGTCATTTCCGCTTATTCCAAGAAAAGTTTATTTCCCACAATACTGTATAATGCTTCCTCTTTTTTAACCTGCACTGCACATCTTAAGACCGTATTTTCTAATGTTCCTATTTTTAATGTACACCAAGATATAAAGGTTCATGTGACTCCTCTATTTGTTTTCCTTTCTTTTTTGTCATTTAGGTACCACTTGCTCTTCTTTGGTCTTCCTTCATCTTCAATATTTAATTTTGAATTATGTGTTTCTTGTTGCCTTATATATTGTCAAATTTTCACTGTAAATAATTTGGATTTGCAGGCAACCATGTGGCATCATTTGCAACCACAAAATGTGTAGACATTTTATCCCAAATCAATATGTCTAACATCATCATAAGAATTCCTTTTGTATTTATTCATGGTTGATTAGACATCCAAGCTAATGTTACATATTTGGCTCTCAATTTCTGGTCAATAAATCTATTTATTTTCATGCAGCCTTTAGTTCTATGTTGTATGAATTTTGCCATTATCAGTGACCAACATTCAACTCCATATTCATGCCAAACATTGCATAATTCAAACCTATTTACTTTATTGTATACTTCCTCTTAATCCTCACCTACTTGCTTGCTTGCTTTATTTGTAACTGATCACAGGCAAATTATCTAAGGGAACACCTGCTGCCGGCATCAACTTCCCATCGTCCTGTGCGCTCCCACAGGGAGGGCCTTCTCAGGGTACCGCCGGTTAAGGAATGCCGGCAGGTTATTCCCAGGGGAAGGGTGTTCTCTGTGGGCGCACCGGCCCTATGGAACCAACTTCCCACGGAACTCAGGACTGCCCCCGACCTTCGCTCATTTTGCCGGGACTTGAAAACCTGGTTCTTCAAGCTGTTTGGCCCAGACTGAGGGGTTTTAATTTAATTTAATTTAATTGGGTTTTAGTTTAATTTCAGGGACTGTAATTTAATTAATAGTTTTAATTGATTTTAATTTTGTATGCTATGTATTTTAATTTTCCCTGTAAACCGCCCTGAGTCCTACGGGAATAGGGCGGTATATAAATTTAAATAATAAATAAATAAATAAATAAATAAATAAATAAATAAATAACTCATAGTGTTTGACCTGACATGAAGAAAGACATTTTGAAACATTCACAATAGGCACAAAAAATAAATGCCAATAAAAAAAATAAAAGTAGAAATGGCCCTGCCTGATTAGAACCCACTCAGGAAGAAGTCTGGGAGGGGGGCAGCTTGAACTCCACTGGAAGACTGTTCCAAATTAATCAGATTCAGTGAATTTTAACCTTCCAAAGTGAAGCATTAGCAACAGTTTTTCTAAATGAAAGTAGGTGGGGTTGATTCTGGTCAGAGCAAGAGAACCAAGTGCCCAGCCATAAAGGCTTTCTTTTCTTTATTATTATCATCTTCTTGGAATATTCCTGTTGCACTCATCAGAACGCTATAATTCCCATACACTTTTCTCAAAATACTCCTTCCCCTTCACTGTCATTTCACATTATTTCATAATTCTTATCCTTAATCCTAATCACTGTTCTCAGGGCCCCGTTTTACAGACTTCCAAAACAATATCTTTATTTCCCTCAAAACCACTTTGCAATTTCTCTGCTATTTTTTAAATCTCACCCCTCGTTGCTGAGTTTGACTGTATCCCTTGAAGCTAGAGAGATGCACAAAGCATGATATCTTTGAACAACCCCGCACAGACAATGGGCAGTTTGAGTTGGTTTGTGCGCAGAATAAAACAGCTGTGTTTGGTCTAGGCACAGAATCAGAACATGCATGTTCTAGGTAGAAGTGTTCCCTGGTGTGGGAGAGAACTCAGAAAAGTGCAAGACTGTCGGTGGCAATATGTAGTGGCACCAAGGGAAAAGAAGGTCCTGGGAAGATTGGGGAAGTAGAGGTGGATTAGATAATAGGGCAGAAGTGGAAATAAAGAAGGAAAGTGCTGGAAATGTATGGTTGGGCAGTTTAATGTGACGTGTTTCTATTCAAGTGTGGTAGAAGGTACTGAGTTGAGGAAATTGGCAGCTGGGCTGGCATATAGTCAGAGAGAGAGGACGGTCAGAGTAGTCCCATCTTTTCTCTAGTTGTCCCTAAGACCGTTCTGGATTTTTGTCTTCCAAGAATTCTATAGAGAGAGTTCTATAATGCTCTTGGTTTCAGTTCAGCAGGACCATGATCCAGAGGAGCCTCTGAGCTTGTCTTATGCACAAAACCTATTCTTCCAGTTCTAGCACAGCATTTGCAACTTTCTCCTGTGTTTATACATTCCATAATGCATTTCTTTCTGTACCAGTTTTTGAAGCAAACATTATCTAATCTGCAACTTTTTTTTCTGATCCAAAGCCCTTTTCACTTTATCGTTCCCCCAAGCATCCTTTTTCATACTTCACATTCACGTATGATACTTCCAGGCATTTCTGTGGCACTCTGTAATATAATTTGTTCTCGCTGGGTTCCAAGCATCTTCCATAAATGCTCTCCTTGCATTAACCTCCCATTCATGTGGTTGGGACTTAGTTTCTAGTACTTGTTTAATACCAGACTTGTGTTTTATCTTCAGGCTATTATTCTACTTTGAACTCTAGCACAGCATTTGCAACTACAGAGCCTTGGTGGAGCAGTGGGCTAATGCCTCCTTAAGTAACACCAGCTGCCTGCAATTAGTGCAAGTTTGCATCCCACCAGGCTCAAGGTTGACTCAGCCTTCCATCCTTCCGAGGTAGGTAAAAGGAGGACCCAGATGAGGACCCAGATTGTTGGGGGCAATTAAGCTGACTTTGTAATAATGCCGCTTGGAGGTGTGTGTGAAAGCCCTAATAAGCAGGCATATACATAGAATGAAGGCTACTGCTAAGTTTGTAAGCCGCCCTGAGTCTTCGGAGAAGGGCGGGATATAAATGGAATTAAAATAAAAAATAAAAAAAAATAAACTCCCCCCTTCCCCCCCTTTCTTCCATGTCCTTTTTCTCTCACCAACCGCTGTGGCATAGATATGATTTTTTTATTATTGAAAGTTTTAAAAAAGAAGATAAAATTAATACAAACTAAAAAAGTAAGTAAGAAAGAGAGAAATCAAAGAGAAAGTGAGATTGCAAGAAAAGAAAAAAATAGTTAAAAATAGAAAAGAAAGAAAAATAATAACAAAGAATGGGCTTCTGATTGTCATCATTATATTTTAACCTCTTTCTCTAAAGTTACAAAGTTAATATTCTTCTTTCTATAATTTATCCTAATTTTCAAGGCCATAAATCACTTTCATTTTTTATGCAAAAGTCCATAAGAGTTTTCCAGTCACCAATAAAAGTAGATAGTGACTTTTCTCTAATCAAATAAGTTTATCCATTTCAGCAAGATCTGTCAATTTCATTGTGAGTAGTGCTGAATCTTTCCACCTTGGTGGATATAATATTCATATATTGAAATCATCCTCTACTGCTATTTTTATAACTGTTTAGCCATTAGTCCTATAATGCAAAGTTCTGACATCAAGTGAATATTAATATTTAAAATCCTCTGTATCAAAGTATGTATTTGGATCCATTTTTAAGCTTTTTTACATATTCACCAGGCATAATAAATAGGTCCTTCACGTTGTACACATTTCCAGTATACATTTGAAGTATAGCTCATAGCTTCATTGAATTACGCAAGCCCCTTCGCCACGACAAGGCAGTAATCCATGAAGGGGGAAGTGTCTTTACTCATTATAATTAATTTCTCTTGCATTAGATACCAACACTGCATCATTTTATATAAAAAAAATCTTTAAGATCATAACACAATACTGTAAATTTCAACCCCTTTAAACACATATTCTCCCTTTGCTCCATTTGTATATTACAACTGAAATTCTTAGTTTACTTTATCAAACATTCTTTTATTTGTTCTTCCTCTGTTTCAACTTCCAACAAAAGCAACATTTTAACAATTACATGTTCATCAGTTCAGGACTGTACTTCTAACTCTGCTTTACTTTATTCCACCTTTTTGTACATTTTGACTCTTTTAGATAATTGACAACAATATCCTTCTGCTATTAATTGCTTCCTTGGTTTAATTTTAAATTCCCCTTGATAGTTTCCAATAATTCTGATATATCAATTATTTGTCCTTGTCTGCTGTTTCTCTTCTGTGATATGAACTACTAGTCCTGGATAGAAAGGCACTGATCCTGATACACAATCTGGGGGTCCTCTTGAACTTATGGCTCCTGATGTCATATGCTTCTTGAAGTTAAAATCACAAAGATGTTTTTGGCACATCTTTGGGTTATTATCTAGTCCATGTTCTCAATATGGCACATCTAATAAAATTATTTTTGAAATCTATTAACTTTATCCTACTATAAATATCCATGCCATCCAAACTTCAAGTCATGACCTTTTAATTCAAAAAGTCTCTTGTTTCTCAATGACATCTTTCCTGTCATCCAGATACCCCTCCCAAAAAAACAAACATACAAAAAACAAAACCAACAACCAAGGAGCAAAATACAATTTTAAATTCAATAAATCCAGTTATTCTCTTTTCTTTGTTTATATTATAAAGTTTATAATAATATTTATAATATTCTAACTGGAATTTCCTTAAAAACAATTACATCTATATTATTAATCCTCAATCTCGTATCAAAATGCTGTTGTAAAACTTGATCTCTAGTCTTCCTCGTGACAAAATGCACAGGGAACACTGGAACCTTTCTTAATTTTGCAAAACATGTACTCATTCTATAAATCTTTTTAATCTATGCTTAGTGACATCTTTCTTCCATTCCAGGAAATGAGACAGAAACTTAAATATGAGTCAGTTGCCAACAGTGCTTTTTTTGTAAAAGAAAAAGGTGCCGGAACTCACACATGTCATGCAACCTGACTTGCCTAACCCATCTTTAGGGCTGTGCAGAGGAACTTGATAACACCTGATGGACAAAGTCACTTGGATTTGCTTGGAGTCAGTTTCCATGTGAGATGCCTGGGGAAAGTCTTGCCCAGTGATCTGAAAATGGTTTGACCCTATCGGACCTGAGGAAGTGGATAGGTTCCTCAATGCTGTCAGTGCCACGACCTGCCAGTTAGATTTCTTGTCCCTCCAGGATGGTGACTAGCAGTTGGGTTCAGGAAATGATTAACATGTCCACTACAGGAGGGGACATTTCCAAGACCTTTTAAACCCCTTCCTTAAAAAAACCCCACTTGATTCAACCTGTTTGGGTAGTTTTCACCCTGTTTTCAGTCTTCCCTTTCTAGGGAAGGTGGCAGAAATGGTGCTTGCCTGGAAGCTCCAGGGGGTCCTAGATGAAACGGATTCATCTGGACTCCTTTCAGTCAGGATTCAAGCCCCCTTAGGGGAAGGAAATGGCATTGGTCATGTTTGTTGATGATCTGGATAGTGCAACCATCCTGATTCTCCTTGACCTCTCAGTGTCCTTTGAAAGCAGCTACCATTGACCCAGTCCCCAAGAAAACTGCAGTTGAGTGCCTGAATGATTACAGACCTATTGCATTAACATCTGTAGTCATGAAATGCTTCAAAAGATTGGTTCTTCAACATCTTAGGACATGCCTCCCACTGGACTTTGATAAACATCAATTTGCCTACAGGGGAAATAGGTCGACAGACGATGCCATAGCTACTGCTTTACACTCTGTTGCAAGTCATCTCAAGAGACCTGGAAGTTATGTCAGGATGCTTTTTGTTGACTACAGCTTGGCTTTCAACACCATTTTGCCGAGCATTCTCATCGAGAAGCTGATTGACTTGAAACTCTCCCCCACCATCTGCGATTGGATTCAAGACTTTCTTAGGGATCAGTTACAAACAGTGAGGGTTGGGTCTGCTTTGTCCACCCCCCTGAAGCTTTGCACCGGCACGCCACAGGGCTGTGTGCTTAGCCCCTACCTGTACTCTTTATACACTTATGATTGTGTATCATCTGACCCATCCACTGCGATAATCAAGTTCGCAGATGATACAACTGTGGTGGGTCTTATTACAGGTGGGGATGAGACAGCATATAGGGCGGAGGTACAAAAACTATCCATATGATGTAGTAACAACAACTTGCACCTAAACATTGGCAAGACGAAAGAGATGGTGTTAGACTTCCGGAGAAAAAAGAAGGAACCTGCCCCACTTTACATCAGGAAGGACTGTGTGGAGTTTCCTCCTTTAAATTTCTGGGAGTCTACCTCTGTGAAGATCTGACCTGGAAAGTTAACACAACCCAGGTGGCTAGAAAGGCCCAACAGAGGCTTCACTTTGTTAGGGTCTTGCGGAAGAACAGGGTAGAACAACAGCTAATGACCCTCTTTTACCGGTCTACTATAGAGAGCGTCCTGTCGTATGGTATTGTGGTTTGGTATGCTGGTCTGACAGCCGCGGACAGGAAAGTATTACAGAGGGTAGTGAGCACAGCACAAGACATTGTGGGCTGTTCCCTGACACCACTGGATGACATCGCCAGGGCTCGTTGCCTTGGAAGAGTGAGGAAGATTCTCAGGGATGACTCACACCCTGGACGGTATCTCTTTACTCTCCTACCATCCGGTAGGAGATATAGGAATATAGCCAGCCGTACCAACAGGCTGAAAAATAGCTTTTATCCGTGGGCTGTTAGGCTTTTAAATGGGACATAATCATATGCAGAATTGACTTGGGAGGCCGGTGTGTGGTGTAGTTGGTTCACATGGTGTGGTAGGATGGAGGGTTTGTTGTCACTGTGTGTTGGGGGGAGAGAGCACGGGGGGAGGCTCAGCTAATCTCAATGTACACATGTTGTACTTTGACAATAAAGGTTTATTATTATTATACCACTGACCATGATATCCTTTTGGGCCAGCGGGGGCAGGGAGGCACAGTTTTGGCTCCTTTCTCCAAGGTAGGTCCCAATCGGTATTGATAAGGAGTGAAAGATCCATCCCACAGCTGCTATCTTGTGATGTGCCACAGGGTTTGGTACGCTCTCCACTCATTTTTAACACATACTGTACATGAAGCCACTGGGTGATATCATTCATCACCATGGGTTGAAGTATGCTGACAATAGCCAACTCTATATTTTCATCCCTGGTGATGCTCTTGCTGCCCTCTTATGATGCCTGGAGGAGTTGGGAGCCTAGATGGGGGACAATAGGTTTCAACTGAATTCTGGCAAAACTGAATGGCTTTCAGTGCACAGAGCCCCAAGATACAGGACTCTGACATCTCATTCTGGATGGGGTGGCACTACCGCAGACAGTTTTGTTCCTCAACTTGGGGGTTCTCATGGACTCATGATTCCTGCCTGAAAAAAAGGTGGCAATTGCAGCTAGGAGAGTCTATGCACAACTTCAGGTTGTGTGCCAGTTGTGGACTCTCCTATCTCTATACTCAGTCACTCATGGTCTAGTAACTTCGTGGCTGGACTATTGCAGCACACTCTACATGGTGGTACCTTGAAGAGTATTCATAAGTGAGAACTGGTGCAGATGGGATAGTGTGGGCAGTTCTTGGGGCTCAAAGTGTGACCTATATAACACCACTGCTCCACAAGTTGCACTGGCTGCCTTTTTGCTTTTGGGTGCAATTCAAGGTGTTGGTTAAGTCAGGGATCAGCTCCTGAACCCATCTCTGGATGCGAGCTCAGAGGAGGAGGATTTTAAGTCAGCAGAGGAAAGCACAGAGCCAAGCAATGGCCCAGATCAGGACTCTGAGAATGCTAGCTTGACAGAGCAGCTTCAGCGAAGTTGATTGGGTGAACAACAGGCTCAGTGAGATGAGGTGCAGCTGCAGTGAGTTGGCCAGGAGGTTCCAGGCAAGGATCAGCAGCAGCTGCTGCCTGTTAGCAATGAGGAAAAGCTGGAGTCCACACTCCTCCCGATCCAAGGGCAGATAGGAGCAATGCCTGTCAGCTAGACTATTTACAAGGAGACCTCACCCTTTGTGAAGGGTTGCACTGGTGTCACAGTTTAATCCCACCCCAAGGACTTGAGTGTTGCTTGAGCAACATGCCCAGTTCAATGCCTTGTGTGTTTGTGAGGTGTATCCTGAGCTGTTTGACTCATGGATTGTTTCCCTGGACTTTGTGTGTGCGAGGTGGGCTTGGTTTACCCACCAAGTCTTGCCGTGTTGAGCTTGGAATCCAAACCTGCACAACGTGGGTGCTTTCTGAGGACCTGTTTGGAGGGTTTGAATAAACACCTATATAACTCTTGCTGTGCGTTCATGTTTGTGAAGGGGGGAGGGCAGCACAGTAATCACCTTCAGAGCCCTTCATGGTGTGGGTCCAGGCTACTTGCCTCATCCCACTGGGATTGGCCCACCTCATCCATGCCAGCAGAGGAGGGATACCGCAGACCTCATAAGCCAGGATATAAGGCTCCAGCTGAAGTGCCTTCTCTGCTGTTGGAACATCTTGCCTCTCTGAAGTGAGGTCAGCTCCAAACCTCCTAACTTTCCACAAGAGCTTAAAGATCTGGCTCTGCCAGTTGGCTTGGGGCTGCAATAGAGGGGTATCACATTGGGAGTGATTGATTAATAACAAATCCTACCTCTCCTCCTTCTCCTCCTACTCCATCTTCCCATCTTTACTTAGGGCTGGGTATGTGGATCTTTATAGTATTTATTTATATCACCTATAGATTATGTATAGTTTTACCTTTTTTAATATTGTAAGCCATCCAGAGTTACCCCGTGGTAAGATGGGTGGTCAAAGCATTTAAAAAATAAATAAATAATTATAGTCCATTACAATAGGGGAGGCAAAACAAAACAAAAAAATATATTTTCTGCAGCAAAACCTAGTGGGACATGAGTCTAAATTCTAAATTTCAAGATGAACATAACTGTCAACACTTTTAAAAACTGCTTCTGGTCTAATTCTCTTTAACAGCAAAGGCAGCTAGAATCGCACATTCACTGTATATAATGCAAACATGGACTGAAAGGCAGAATATAAAAGAGAGTTAACAATATAAACCTCATCATCCTGAAGGAGTTGCAAAAAACCCCTTCATTATATTAAAGGATGGTTCAGATCATAAACCTTCATGTGCTGTCAGCAAGATTACGACTAAAAATCATCAAAAAGGAACAAATGAGTTTAGGGACTGAGGCTTCTTTCCCAGTTGTATTCATAAGTTTCCAAATAGATAATAAATGATGTCCTGTTAAAAGTAATCCAAATGTATATGTATCTCACTAGAGATGTTCCCAGAGAGAAAATATTACTAACATTTATAAACAGCCTTTCCAATAAATCACATATACTCACAGTAAACTCAGTTCTCTTAAGTGCCAGTCTTTATGCATCTAAGACAATATGATCCGCAGGGCAAAAGGTGATAATTGACTTGTTTCGGAGAGCATAGAGAGCATCAAGAGATGTAAAACATAAGAAAACCAAAGGAGGGGAATATAAAGGGTAAAACCAAAGAAAATAGTTCAGCAAAGACCAGGAATCCTCAGGGAAAGAACTGGGAAGCAAAAAACAAAAAAATCAGGTGGAAAGAATAAAATAGATTGGTTAGAATATTAAACTGGATACTGCAGAGTTTAGCTGCTCTATGGATCTTCTCACTCCAAAGCAGCTTTCAACAGCTGCAATCTTCTTGACAGGGGATCATGTCAACAATGCTTAATTACAAAGAAAGCCAGACTGGGCATTAACTGCACAGAAACGTATATGGGAAGTATATTATATTTCAATCTTAGAGACACATGTTATGACAAATATTTTGTCCATCATTCACTTATGTGAAAATACATCACCTTCTTCTTGTTGTTGTTGTTGTTGCTGCTGTTGTTGTTGCTGTTATTATTATTATTATTCCTGTTCCCACTGGTTATTTTGCCCAGCTGTTGTCATTCTGTTTATCTGTTTAGGTAAGAAATTTGTTTGCCAGTACAATTATTTTCTATTTGTGGTATACACACACACACACATACACACACACACACACACAGTGTGTGTGTGTGTATTGATGGATGAAATTAAATATCTTTAAATCAAAAGGGATATCTCCATGCAGGCTTCAATAGCGTTCAGCATTTAAAAATGTAGTGTTGGATCCACATGTGTTTCGGTATTTTGATGGTACCACATATAGTTTCCCATTTTCCCCCCTAATATGTTTCTTATTTTAGTTCTCTATCACCACCTCTTTGCTGAGAAAAGCTTTATCAAACTTTTCTCATCGATGGCCTATTTGTTTTTATTCAATCAATGTATATGGATATACATAGGCATATGTATATATGTGTGTGTACACACACACACGCACACATCACACCTCCCATCAAAATTTGCACGTTCAAGGTGGAGCAGATGGGGCTTAAATCTAAGATAAAGCAAAATGGACACATTTATCCAAAGCAAAGATGATAATAATAATAATGTTCATTAATATACCAATAATATCAATACTAATAATAGCACTTGTTTGTTTTTAACTGTTTTTATTTTCTATTCCAAAATTGACAACCACGTTGAGTGTGTTCTTGAAAAACAGGGAGTAAATTTATATAATAAATGCAAGAGCCTTGGTGGAGCAGTGGGCTAATGCCTCCTTAAGTAACACCAGCTGCCTGCAATTAGTGCAGGTTCGCATCCCACCAGGCTCAAGGTTGACTCAGCCTTCCATCCTTCCGAGGTAGGTAAAATGAGGACCCAGATTGTTGGGGGCAATTAAGCTGACTTTGTAATAATGCCACTTTGGGGGGGGGGGCGAAAGCCCTAATAAGCAGGCATATACATAGAATGAAGGTTACTGCTAAGCTTGTAAGCCGCCCTGAGTCTTCGGAGAAGGGCGGGATATAAATGTAATAAAAATAAAAATAAATAAAAAATAAATAATAGCCAAACACTCACCCTCTCCTCCTTTCCTTTTTCATTTTCCAGAATGAAGGGTGGGCTCTCTCTATGTATCTACATTAATATTAGCTGAATAACATGCTATTATTTAAAAATAATGAGTTAGAAAATAGGTGTTTGATACATAGACTAGCTAGGGAATTATTGTTAGAAGTTTTAAATAGAGAAACTGGAACACCTGCTCTTTGAAGACTGATATTGCTTCACTGTTTTCTACAATAGACTTGATCTGTAATCCACTGAATATGCAGCTGACTGGAACTGTGAATTCTGGAATGAAAAGAATTACGAACAAAAGATATTTTATAGACAATGATGGAGATATCCTGACTGCGTGCCTAGTATTTTTTTTTCTGAAGCTAAACAATTCACTTAAAAAATAATAACAATGCTGGCTGTTATTTTAGAGGGTATTTATATGTTCAGCAGATGTTCGGTTTAGTTGTATGAAGTAGGATTATCATCCACAAAGTTGGAAGGAAAACAATGTTTTACTTCTGCTGGAAATCTGTAGATTAGGAAGCTGTACAATATCTCTGAGAGTCAATTTGGCGCAGTGGTTTAAGAAGCACAACTAGAAGCTAGGGGACCTTGAGTTCCCTAGTCTTAGCTTAGATATCAAGTCATCCGGGTGACTTTGGACCAATCACTTTCTGTCCATATTAGGAAGAGGACAATGGCAAATAATTTCTGAAAATCTTGCTAACCCCCCCACACACACACACAGCATGGGCAACCCCCTTCCCCAGAAGTAAGGCAGGCCCCCACTCTCCTGGTCTTCTGAAAAGGAGTAAGAACATGGCTCTGTGGCCTTCAGTGGAGAGTACAGAAAGCATGCAATTGTGGGGCTGGTTAGTGCCCTGAAAGCCCTCCCTTTGCCCCTCAATTAATTTTTAACACTGTCCTATCATCTTTGATTTTTTTAAAAAAATAACTTTTGCATACTATTTTTTATAATTTAATATTTTACTGTACACCACCCAAATTCTCTCTGTGAGGAAACTGAGCACTTCAATAATGTGATAAAACTAGATAAATAAGTAGCTGACTTTTAAACTGTATTTAAGCTGAGGACTTCCATGGAAGAAAAGGCAAACTGAAGACAGCTCTGCTAAGAGTGGGACTGACAATTGTAGTGGTGTGAAGAGCCAGTGAGCAGATTGGGGATTCCTCTCTGGACAAGGAGAGGACATGGGATCGCCCACAAGTGCTCCAGAGAATTGCTCCTCAAGGGGAAACCACAATATGGCAGTCTGGTAGCTTTACAACTCTGGAAGATGAGAGAATGACTTCCTTGCCCAGTTGGAGCCTTTATGGACACAAAGTTCACAAACATTCTTTTTTTAATCAGTTTTGGCAGGGGAATCTCCTTCAATCCTTACTGATATTAATTTTAAATATAAGACTAAGACTTAAAAAATATATGTTTTGGACTAAATAGCAAAAGGGTGATTATAATGTTGATTTTGGAAAGTTACAAACAGACTAAGGGTCCTGCTGGGCTTGAAATAAGATTTTGAAATTAATTATAATAATCATTGTTGCTGGAAAATACTATTGTTTTGAATTCTTTAAAAAATGATAGGATGGGACTGTGGAGGTTGGAAGCTAGGAGGTAGATTACAATTACAATTAAAACTAAAATTAAAGACTTAAATTCGGCTTACCAATACAGAATGGAGCAAAATATTTTAGAGTTTGATGTATTCAAAGGCATTTGTGAAGAATGGAGCCAGAAGATACTTTTTAAAGTGTATGCTATTATAGATGGCCTGTCTTTAAAAGATGCTCTGGAAGAGGAACAAATGTTATCAAATAAGAAATTGATCTGAAAGTGCATTTAAAAATGTCTGCTTACAAGAATGATATGGAAAAATACACTACATTGGATATCTATCCGAAGTCATAGGGAGTCATAGGCAGTTTCACTTTGCTCTGAGTGAAAATATCTATGGCTTCCTAAGACAGTTTCTGATGGAGAGTTTCAGACTTTGCAGTGCTGGAACATGCTGATGTCTGGGATATATAAATAATAAACTGAAAATGTAACCTGGATAATTTTGCTATACTGGGTTTACAAAACAAACTCACTAAAGTTTTCAGAATTTTGAAACAAAAAATGTAAACAAATCTAGGCCATTATTTGAAGGGATTAAAACTCAAGACAATAATTATGATGATGATGTTGGAAGGGACCTTGGAGGTCATCTAGTCCAAAACCTATACCATTTCAGACAAATGGCTGTTCAGTCTCTTCTTAAAATCTTCCAGTGTTGAAGCATTTACTGCTTCTGGAGAAAGGTTGTTCCACTGGTTAATTGTTCTAACTGTCAGGAAGTTTCTCCTTAATTCTAAGTTGCTTCTCTTCTTTTTTAGTTTCCATCCATTGCTTCTTGTCCTGCCCTCAAGTGCTTTGGAGAATAACTTGACTCCCTCTTCTTTGTGGCAGCCCCTGAGATATCGGAACACTGCTATCATGTCCCCCCTCATCCTTCTCTTCATTAAACTAGACATACCCAATTTCAGCAACTGCTCCTTGTATGTTTTAGCCTCCAGTCCCCTAATTATTTTTGTTGCTCTTCTCTGTACTCTAGTCTCAACATCTTTTTACATTGTGGTGACCAAAACTGGATGCAGTATTCCAAGTGTAGCCTTACCAAGGCATTGTAAAGTGGTATTAATAATTCAAGTGGTCTTGATTCTATCCCTGTGTTAATGCAGCCTAGCACTGTGTTGGCTGTTTTGGTAGCTGCAGCACACTGCAGTCTGATTTCTGATAATCCTAATGGATTTTTGCTGATTAGGACTGAATGGCAAGGTTTTAAGGATTTGTTTATAGATAAGAAATGAGACATGGGTAAAAGAGATGATTTGTAATTTAAAAGAAAATGATACGTTCCTAAAATTGTTTATACTTACTGTGATGAAGAGGGAAGTCATTTGCATATATATATTTCTTTATTTCTCTTTACTATATCCCTATATTTCTTTTCTATTTTTATTTCATGCACTATTGAACACCAGCTGCCTGCAATTAGTGCAGGTTCGCATCCCACCAGGCTCAAGGTTGACTCAGCCTTCCATCCTTCCGAGGTAGGTAAAATGAGGACCCAGATTGTTGGGGGCAATTAAGCTGACTTTGTAATAATGCCGCTTGGGAGGTGTGTGAAAGCCCTAATAAGCAGGCATATACATAGAATGAAGGCTACTGCTAAGTTTGTAAGCCGCCCTGAGTCTTCGGAGAAGGGCGGGATATAAATGGAATAAAAATAAAATAAAAATAAAATAAATAAATAAAATATTTTTCCATCTTTTTTTCTTTTATTTCTCTTAGTTTGTACTTGTTTTCATATTTTGTTTAATAAAAATTACTTTTAAAAAGTGAAAAAAGTGAATTGGGATTAGCTACCTTTTATCGATCAATGTCAGAACACTCCTATCTTATGAACCACAGGATGAATTGGGGCACACCAAACACTTTAGTGGAGTTACTTTAATACTGTGTAACCACAAATGCAAAGCTAAAGTGCTGGGACACTTTCCCTGAGAAAGAGAGGAAATGTTATAGCACATTTTCTACGTCACTTTTCTTTCTTTCACATGTCAAATCTTTCTAGATTTGAACCTATGCAATTAATATAAATCTGACATGGCTTTATGTTTTATTGTGGTAATTCTGGAGATCTTGCACTTGTTTTCGCTGCTTAACTTTCCTGCCCTGAACCATTTACGGTACAGTGTGCCGTATCTTGGAATCAACTATTCTATTGTTAGTAAGTAACTCCATCTTTCCAATTTTTGGTTTAAGGAGAGATCTTCCTTTCAAGAATTCAGCAGGGAACATTCAAAAGATTTTTAAGAGAAAGATAAAGTTTACTCCACAATTATTTCTATTGGGTGTTATTACAAACTGTGACACTAAAGAAATTAATTTGATGTTGAATTTGATAACAGCTGCGAGGTTATTGGTAGGGCAATATTGGAAGAAGGATTGTCTGCCTACTATAGAGGAGTGGACGCTTAAAGTGTCAAATCTAGCAGAAATGGCTAAGATTTCTGCTTACTTGAAAGATCATTCATAAGAGAGATACATTTCGGTTTGGAGAAGATGGATAGATTATATTCAGAAAAAATATGGGACTAAAAAGTTCCATTTAGCTTATGAGTAAATTTTAGATTGTTATTGTTATAATTTAATTTTTTCCTAGAAGTTGGGTATTTTAGAGTGTTGGTAATTATGTTAAAGGCGGGTTAAAGTGTATTATGTTTTTGGTTTTTTATATAGTTGATGACCCCTTCATGGATTACTGCTTTGTCGTGGCGAAGGGGCTTGCGTAATTCAATGAAGCTATGAGCTATGCCGTGCAGGGCCACCCAAGACGGACAGGTCATAGCCGAGAGTTCTGACAAAACGTGATCCACTGGAGAAGGAAATGGCAACCCACTCCAGTATCTTTGCCATGAAAACCCTATGGACAGTACCAAAAGGCAAAACGATATGACGCTGGAAGATGAGCCCCTCAGGTCGGAAGGTGTCCAATATGCTACTGGGGAAGAGCAGAGGGCTAGTACTAGTAGCGCCAGAAAGAATGAAGCGACTGGGCCAAAGCCGAAAGGACGCTCAGCTGTGGATGTGTCTGGTGGTGAAAGGAAAGTCCGATGCTGTAAAGATTTTTTCTCCATAGGAACCTGGAATGTAAGATCCATGAATCAAGGAAAGCTGGACGTGGTGAAACAAGAGATGACAAGACTGAACATCGACATCTTAGGTATCAGCGAACTAAAATGGACAGGAATGGGTGAATTTAATTCAGATGACCATCAGGTATACTACTGCGGACAAGAATCCCTCAGAAGAAATGGAGTAGCCTTCATAGTCAATAAAAGAGTAGGAAAAGCAATACTAGGATACAATCCTCAAAATGACAGAATGATCTCAGTTCGAATCCAAGGCAAACCATTCAATATCACAGTAGTCCAAGTCTATGCCCCAACCACCAGTGCTGAAGAGGATGAAATTGACCGGTTCTATGAAGCCCTACAGCACCTTATAGAACTAACACCCAAAAATGATGTCCTTATCATCATGGGGGATTGGAATGCTAAAGTAGGAAGCCAAAAGATAAGCGGAATAACAGGCAAGTTTGGCCTTGGAGTACAAAATGAAGCAGGGCACAGGCTGATAGAATTTTGTCAAGAGAATACGATGGTCATAGCAAACACTCTTTTCCAACAACCCAAGAGACGGCTCTACACATGGACATCACCAGACGGTCAACACAGAAATCAGATTGACTATATGCTCTGCAGCCAAAGATGGAGAAGCTCCATACAGTCAGTAAAAACAAGACCAGGAGCTGACTGTGGCTCAGACCATGAGCTTCTCCTTGCAAAGTTTAGGCTTAAACTGAAGAAAGTAGGGAAAAGCACTAGGCCACTCAGGTATGAATTAAATCATATCCCTGTTGAATATACAATAGAGGTGACAAATAGATTTAAGGAATTAGATCTGATAGACAGAGTGCCTGAAGAACTATGGACAGAGGTTCGCGACATTGTACAACAGGTAGCAACCAAAACCATCCCAAAGAAAAAGAAATGCAAGAAAGCAAAATGGCTGTCTGAGGAAGCTTTGCAAATAGCTGAGGAAAGGAGGGAAGCGAAAGGCAAGGGAGAAAAACATAGATATGCCCAATTGAATGCAGAATTCCAGAGAATAGCTAGAAGAGATAAGAATGCCTTCTTAAATGAACAGTGCAAAGAAATAGAAGAAAACAATAGAATAGGGAGGACCAGAGATCTTTTCAAGAAAATTGGAGAGATGAAGGGAACGTTTAATGCAAAAATGGGCATGATAAAGGACCAAAATGGCAGGGACCTAACAGAGGCAGAAGAAATTAAGAAGAGGTGGCAAAATTACACAGAAGAACTATACAAGAATGAGCTTAACGTCCCAGATAATCACAATGAGGTGGTCACTGACCTCGAGCCAGACATCCTAGAATGTGAAGTGAAGTGGGCCTTAGAAAAGCTGAGCAACAACAAAGCTAGTGGAGGTGACAGTATTCCAGCTGAGCTGTTCAAAATCTTAAAAGACAGTGCAGTAAAAGTGCTACACTCAATCTGCCAGCAAATTTGGAAAACTCAACAGTGGCCACAGGATTGGAAAAGATCAGTTTATATCCCAATTCCAAAGAAGGGCAGTGCCAAAGAATGTTCAAACTATCGCACCATTGCACTCATTTCTCATGCTAGTAAAGTCATGCTTAAAATCCTACAAGCTAGACTTCAGCAGTATGTGGATCGAGAACTACCAGAAGTACAGGCAGGATTTCGAAGAGGCAGAGGAACTAGAGATCAAATTGCCAACATACGCTGGATCATGGAGAAAGCTAGGGAGTTCCAGAAAAACATCTACTTCTGCTTCATTGACTATGCTAAAGCCTTTGATTGTGTGGATCATAACAAACTGTGGCAAGTTCTTAAAGAGATGGGAGTACCAGACCATCTTATTTGTCTCTTGAAAAACTTATATGCGGGTCAAGAAGCAACAGTGAGAACTGGACATGGAACCACTGATTGGTTCAAAATTGGGAAAGGAGTCCGGCAAGGCTGTATACTTTCGCCCTGCCTATTTAACTTATATGCAGAGCACATCATGAGAAAGGCAGGGCTAGATGATTCAAAAGTTGGAATTAAGATTGCCGGAAGAAATATCAACAACCTAAGATACGCAGATGATACCACTCTAATGGCAGAAAGTGAAGAAGAACTAAAGAGCCTCTTGTTGCGGGTGAAGCAGGAGAGTGCAAAACTTGGGTTGAAACTTAACATTAAGAAAACCAAGATCATGGCATCTGGCCCTCTCAGTTCCTGGCAAATAGATGGGGAAGAAATGGAGGTAGTGACAGATTTTATTTTCCTGGGCTCCAAGATCACTGCAGATGGGGACTGTAGCCAAGAAATTAAAAGACGCTTGCTCCTCGGAAGGAAAGCCATGGCAAATCTAGACAGCACACTAAAAAGCAGAGACATCACCCTGTCAACAAAAGTGCGTATAGTCAAGGCTATGGTCTTCCCAGTTGCAATGTATGGCAGTGAAAGTTGGACCATAAGAAAGGCTGAGCGCCAAAGAATTGAGGCCTTTGAGCTATGGTGCTGGAGAAGACTCCTGCGAGTCCCTTGGACTGCAAGGCGATCAAACCGGTCAGTCCTAGAGGAGATCAATCCTGACTGCTCTTTAGAAGGCCAGATCCTGAAGCTAAAACTCAAATACTTTGGCCACCTAATGAGAAGGAAGGACTCACTGGAGAAGAGCCTAATGCTGGGAAAGATTGAGGGCAATAGAAGAAGGGGACGACAGAGAATGAGGTGGCTGGATGGAGTCACTGAAGCAGTAGGCGTGAGCTTAAATGGACTCCAGAAGATGGTAGAGGACAGGAAGGCCTGGAGAAATGTTGTCCATAGGGTCGCGATGGGTCGGACATGACTTCGCAGCTAACAACAACAACAACATAGTTGATGAGTGTTAGTTAGATTATGATTACTATATATTTGTAACGCTGTAAGCTTTGGGAAGTGGGGGAGGGGGGGTTGGGGGGTTGGGAAGGGGATAATATTGTAACTTTTTATAAAACTTTTCAATAATAAAAAAAAAAGAATTCAGCAGGGGAACTATCAGATCACTAAGGGAAGCATAAGTGCAATATTTTATTCTGTTATTCTATGCTCTCAAGCTGCTGTTGATGAACACTTCTCAAAATCAGTAATGATGGCTAATTTTATTGACAAGCCTATTATGTAAGAATTCATCTTATCCACAACTGAATACCCATTCCATGTTTAAACCATTGATGGAAGTGTTTTATGCACTCAGTGTACACACCATCCTTCTTCACCTCACCAAGGACAACTATTGCACCAGCTACAGATCTTAACTCTTGACATTTGCTGGGATTAAAATGCCATGTTAATTGTATTTTGTAACTATCAGCGTCACTAATTACAGGTAATCAAGCTCCATCTTTCCTTACCACTGCTCAAAAAGCCACTCCTTCTGTTTTGACAGAAAAATAGTCTGAGTTTACAGATCTCTTTGGAAAGGAGAAGCAGTTTGTATTTTGATTCCCCCACTTCAGTGATTATACCCTGGTTCTGGAGCTCAGACCCTTATTAGATGTTAATATCCTGTGTCTGCTGAGAAGTTGGCTTGCTCAAAGGAATTTATTAAAAATTCCTGTGAACAAATTCTTTCGAACAAAGAAACACCATTTCTTTGAACAATCTCTTTTCCTGTGGGAAAAAAATATTTATTAGATTGCCTTCCTTTCTTGACCCCTTCCTATTTCCACCTACCCACCCCTAAGATAAAAGATAGCTCTCTGAGAGTGGTTCATGACTTCAGACTTTTGAACTCTCTGTTAAAGATCTCTACCTGCTTCCACTCATTTCTGATCTTCTTGAAAGCCTGCACAAAGGAAGTATGTTTACTAAATTGAACTTGGCAGAAGCTCACAATTTGATTTGTATGACAGAGGTACATAAATATTTAACTGCCTTTGACACATTTACAAAAAGATTCAATACCTTGTGATCCTCTTCAACTTTTTTGTTTTTATGGGATTCACGAATGAAATGTTTTCAGATATCTTGGTTGCTTATGTCATGCTATATTTAAACATTTTGGTTTTTTCCCCCCAAAAATGCGGCTGCCCATACTGAACATATCAGAAATGTTCTGACACAACTTCACAAACACAAACTATATGCTAAAATGGTGACATCTGTCTTTGTTCCCCCTGTCCTGGACTATTTCAGCTGAAAATAGGGCCTATGAGAAAAATCTAAGGGTTACATGAGGCTTTGGGAATTGCCAGTTATGCATTTCTACTACAACAAATGAGAAAGAATTGATCTACATCTCTCAAGCTAAAATCAAGATAAGAACACAGCTATCTTTGTGATTCTGGATGTCTGTCTGATTTTCTTATATGGTAGCTATCTTGAGTATCCTGGTGTTCATCATCTATAAACAAACAAACAAACAAAAAGTCTCAGTTATCATTGTGTCAAATAAATATTTCCTTAGGGTGGCTACTACTCTGTGTTTTAATGAGTGGCATATGAATTATGTGACGTACAGAATTTTCCCAATGGCTAGATTTGATACTTTACTGGTGGCCTTTTCTGAAGCTACAATAAAACCCTTACATAAAACAAAACTGTCATTGTTTATACAGACATACACAATCAACACAGGAAATCTTGTTTTATTTATCTCTTGATATAGGAATCTGAGAAAACACTTGCTAAAACTGTTTCTTTAAAGGCTATGTATAATATGATTTATATTTGATTTTAACTCTAATGAATTGCTCTAGCTATATACATGGCCCCCCAAAGCCTAGATTTGGCGCCGAGCAACTACTACTAAAGAATTTCAAACTTTCTAAGCCATTATGACAAGTGCCTTAATTTGAATGGTGATTATGTTGAAAAATAATGTAATGTAGTTTTCTAATGTGTATAATAAAAGTTCTGTATCTGCAAGTGTCTGTCACTGATAACCAAATGGAGGTTTATTTCCAAATTGCCCTCTATATACTGTAGTAACCTGGAAAACATAGCTTTAAATTAAATGAACTTACTCCTAGGAGAGTGGAAATAGGATTGTAGTTTGGAATTCATTTGTCTCAAACAGCAAATAAAATCTTTATTTTTTCCCCCAGATTTATTTACTATTTTAATGCAGTAGTTGCATGTTCTTGGTAAAACTGAGTCAAACAGTTGCAACTTTCTTCAAAGTTTTTTTTAAGAATTCCAAGAGAAGTAAACATTTCAAAAGATTAGATAGTTATGAGAAATATCTCTTCTTCTTCTATAAGCTATCCTAGCTATCCAAAGTGTCCATTATCAGCCACCATGTCCTCAACATAGTATGTACTATGTTGAGGACATAGTACATGTTGAGGTACTATTGTGCAAATGATTTGATAATGTGATTTGTATCATAATATCTGACACAAAAGCAGATATTGCATTGTTTGCATGAAGATATCAGTACACATGTCTTCATTTGCTCCCCCTTGACTCCTGTGGATGTCCATGTTAAGCTATGAAAGGCCTATAATCTCCCATATTAATACATTCACACAGTCTGCAGAAAAAAGTCATTGTACTTCATTTTCCTTTTGAACAGAAAAGGTGAAACAAAGAATTGCCATATGGTGGAACCAGGCCTGCCCCATGTAAGTAGAGGAGGCTCTAATTGTGCTTTGGATACCATCAAATGCTTCCTTGATGATGTCAGTTGCAGGAAATCAGGAAACAACGCAATTCAAATGAATACAGGTTTAATGCATGCTAACACTTTCTACAAGAATCTGGATTACTAATAGTCAAAGCAAATTGGCGGGAGATAAGAGTCAATGGAATTCAAGGGGGGGTGGACTTAGAACTCTTGTAGGCACAAAGGGACTTGAGATTGATGACACAGTTGACCCCTTCCTCAGGCTCAGCCTGGTCATCTCCCACAGATGGCTACCCTGGAAGTTGCAACTGAGTAAAAGAACTAGATTTACCTCTAGACATGCAAAAACTGGCATACTTCTTTTGTCTTTTGTTCATTTGTCTCCAGGTACTATGAGTCAAACTCTTGCTTTAAGGAGAAATGTCTGCACTTTTTTCTCCTTAATCAGAAAAATGCTTTATAAGACACTATAAATGTTTTTCGGAGAGTAGAATGTGTGTGTGTGTGTGTGTGCTTAATGCTGCTAACATTGTGTAAGAAAGGACAAGTTAAGTAATTTAAAAATAACCTCAAATACAATTTTGGAGACTGGTTGAATTACACATCTGATGGACTACCAAACTGCACACCTTAAATAATTGAATGACTTTTGTTCCTAACATGAGCTTTTTTTCCTCTATCTCCCAGTCTTTTTGTAAAAAAATGCATTCATTGAATTTATTAATTATAAATAGAGAGAACAATCCTTGTGACCTTATGAGTCTTGCTTCATAACAATTATTTTCCCTTGATAAGAAAGAAAGGCCTTCCAATTATGGATGATCAAACTTATTAGAAAAACTTTATGAAGCTATTAAAATTCCAGTTACGTGCTTTCAACCTCTGTTCTACTTTGAGGCACATCTTTATCTCACCGGAACTATAAAACCTGAAATAATTCACATAATAATAGTTTTGCCATACACATGCACACCTTTCTGAAATGTCATGTATAAGTTATTTCCTCTAGATGGAGATCAAAGAGAATGCTGGTGTACAAAATGCTGCCTTATGTTATATTTGTACTTGTAGCTTAGATCAGAACTGTCATTGACAGTTGGCAGCTTACACCTCCCACTTTCTTTACTGTCCTTTATTTAGTTTGATTTAGCATGTTGTGTGAATCTATTGGGATTTGTAAACCATGATTTATGATTTAGTGATGCATGCTAATTGTTAATTGATGTTTCAACAAAAATCTAAATGAGCCCATTATTTCCAGTTACTTGGCAATGGGATACTTAACTCTGTTTTCAAAGAAGACTGGCTTTATAAACAGGAGCCAATGACTGGAAACCTAGCCAGAACTGGAAAAATGGCAAGGATGGGCATTTTACAAAACCTAAAACCATCAAATGGCAAACCTCTGTAGCAGTGCTACACAAATTACAAGCTACACAAAATATCCTGGGTGTTCTGATGCAGCTTGGTAGCATTTCTAACATTGTGGGTGACATTTTTCCCCCTTTCAGGTTGCTGGGTCTCTCTGCAACTATCATGCTATCCCAAACTTTAGAACCAACATTAATCCCAAAACATCTAAACAGAGATCATAAATATACTGTTGCTGAAGCACGTGAGAAATACCAGAATTATAGCTACATCTGTCTAAGAAGGAATCTCAATCAAAAAGAAATGAGGCAAAACAGAAACGAAAATAAATGTAGCATTACCCAATATAAAAACCAAGTGGTTACAATCTATAGATGGTTGAGTATAATCATTGTTCAGTTTTACACCTGTTACCTCAGATATTAAATCCCACTACAGGGGTGTTACCTAAATTAGGCAGGAACTGATTCCAATAATAATTTGTCACAATACAATGTCTTCGGAGGTCATATGCTGGTTCACATGGGCTATGAAGCTCATGCGCACCATTTGTTGTTCATACACAATTTTAAAAAAACCCCACAAGTATTCTAGTCTTGGAGATAAAAGATGGGCGATTTTAGAGTTTTATTTCCCCTCTGATCTGATTGCCAGTGTTTTCAAAATCATGTTCATCAAATTGATGTAGGAGGGAGCCCTCTGTTAGGTCAATATCCTATTCCCTCGATAAATACTTCTTACAAACTCTGGATCTAATTTGGCCTAAAACATATAGAATGAAAGGGAGAACCAAACAGGAGAGTTTGAGGGGCAATTTTCTTGATACCACCCCACTAGCACAGTGGGTGATCACCCATAACCTTCATTGACTGGCCAAATGACTAAAACCAGGGTTAGCTTTGCTTCCTTTGGTACCACCTCCCTCTTCAAGCCCATGTAGCATCATCAGTCTAAGCACATTCACTGGGAGACAAGTTCCTATGCGCAATGGGGTTACTCATAATTAAGTTTGCGTGAACATATCAGCCAGAAGCAATGAAATGGTAAATGGTGAACTAATTATCTAGGCTAGAGATTAGGAACTTTTCAATCCCTTCCTCTTCCCCCCCCCCCTTTTCAATGCATATTATAAAGAAACATGCAGAATATTGCTTATGGATTCCTTTCCAATCCCTTCATCAGCATGATTGGAAAGGAATGGAAGTGAATGATTGGAAGTGTCTGCAAAAATCCAGTACATTAGCATTATCTTTTTTCTGGGTAACAAAGTTTCTCTGTGTGGGAAATCAGTCATACATATTAAGTCTCTAGATAGGTTTCTACTCTCTTATTACTTTATCAATGTATGTTTGGGTGTGCGATGGCAGGCATGAGGCGCATTACATATGACCTGTTGGGTTTCATGACCAGCAAGTAAGTGGGAAGGGGCTTAGAACGGAGGAGTCAATAATACTCCAACTACTGCTTGATTGATTATTTTATGAGGTTACACCGGTTTGAGTTGGGGGTGTAATTTCTTGTTAGTTTCACATTTTCTTTATAGATAACCAACTTTGTATCTCCTGTGACATTTGGTCAGTACTGAGGGTGGAGTTTTTAAGAGCCTTCCCCCACCACCACATAGACACAAGTATTTACTTTTCTTTTCAATTACTATCCTTGTTCTTCTTTGAATGACATTTTCCCCTCACAAACACAATTCAGTTCAAATCTCTCAAGTAGCTTGTACCATTGATTTTACAATTGGTAGAATAATGGAATAAATCCTAGAAATACCTATTCGTACTCTTATTCATTAGTTCTTTGCAAACAGCAAGTAGAGAGAATCTCAGACTTATAAGGAAAATCTAATTCCATCATCTTGGTAACTACCATAGGCTAAAGATGCTTTCCCCTCCTTAGCAACAACTTTATGAAACTGAGAACCATTATTGTATCACTAGGGAAGCTAGGCACTGACTTAATTTCTTCATGGAATAGGTTGTCTAGCATATTTTGTCAAGCCCCTGGATGGAGGAATGAAGGATATGAAAGGAAGGATTGTGTGGGATGTTCTTAAAACAATTTTTTTAGGCCTTTTGTAGTTTTTTTTGTAGAAACAACAAAACTAAGAAAAGAAAAAGAAAAAGAAATACCACTGATTTACCCTCAACATTTTGGGGGAATGGGGGACTTCAAATATTTCACTTCTTAGCTGTTGCCATTGCATAGTCACTTACCCTTATCTACTTTTCATCCTCAGGACCTTTGATGATGACTTGATCCTTGACAAAGAATCACTGCTGTCATGAAAAGAGGATGGGGAGGAGCAAAAATCTCTTGAATGCAAGAAGAAACCAGGGATAGATGTTATCTTCCTTGATCAATAAGTCTGTCAAGGCCCAGCCATGAAAGTCATGTGAATTTCTGCCATGGTGGCGCAATGGTTAGAATGCAGTACTGCAGGCTAACTCTCTGCTCACTCCAGGAGTTCAATTCTGACCAGCTCAAGGTTGACTCAGCCTTCCAATCTTCTGAAGTTGGTAAAATGAGGAACCAGATTGTTGGGAGCAATATGCTAACATTGTAAACTGCTTAGAAAGAGCTGTAAAGCACTGTGAAGTGGTATATAAGTCTAAGTGCTATTGCTATATATATTGTGGCAGGCAGGTGAGCTTTTTCTGACCAGTCTGTACAATGATCTACAATTAAAACCCATGTAAGATACAGCTTAATGGGCCACTTCTCTTTGATCTTAGAAGCATGAAGCACATTTAAGGGCATCCTGGCAAGCTGCATTTATTGAGGCAAAGCATCACCAAAAGACCTGTTCAACTCTACCATTCTATATTTCAGACACTAGTGGCAAGTTGTTCTGTTTATGAACTATGTCACTTTTGCATGTATCCATCAGATTCCATTTCATTTCTTCATTAATTTTCAGTCTTAAAAACAGTAACAAAGATTTGCACAAATCAGGGAGATATTTTTGAGCCCATTTGTTGAGGTAAAAACAGGAGTGCTAAGTAGAACATCGGATTCTATCTGCCTACAGTGTTTTGCAGGGTACAGGTGCAAAACCTAGTACCTGTATGGAGCACCTAACATTAGCTGTTGCCATAACTTGTTGTCCATAATTATTTTTAAAGATGGAATCCAAAGAGCTGCAATCCCAAAAGACAGTATCAGAATAATGAAGCATTTGAAATCCCAGTGACTGATTTAAGTTTCAATATGTATATCTGTCTGGAGAGGATATAATTTTAGCTCATTACTTCCCAGAATTCCTAGGAAGTATGGCTAGAGGCAACTTAAAGTGCTGGGCTTTTAATTTTGCCATTCCTACCCATCAACTAATGAACTTTAAATTCTGGTAACTCTGACAACTGAAACCTATGCCGGCTCTTACAATGTGATAAGTATATACTATTTTCAGTGATTCCAGCTAATGTTGTAGAATAGCTTATATTTTGTTGAGTCCCTAATTGTGTTTGGAGAATCTGGTATAGGTTCAAATGGCCTAGAGGTCATGATGAATAACCATGAATGAAATGGATTGGTGATTTATTTCTTTTCTCTTCTCTACATACTGAATAGTCTCACATTTGATAAGAACATAGAACATGTTGTGTATTAATACGTTACGTTAATGGTTATGTTTAACATGTAAATAGTTATGAGGTAAAAACCCTTCGGCAGCTTTTGACAGCTGTCAAAAGCTGCCGGAAGCCACTGCGCAAGCACAGCCGCTTGACAGCTCTCAGCTGTCAGAGTCGCTGGAAACTGCGCAGGCGTGACTCGGCTTGACAGCTCCTGGGCTGTCAAAGCTCACCACCACCGATTGGTCCGCGCTGACGAGCGGGAAACCGGCACAGCCCGATTGGTCGCCAGTCGGCCAGCTGGGGGTATAAATAGAGGCATTGCGAGGCTGTTCCTCGCCCGGTTTTCTGTCAATAAAAGTTTTGCAGTTAGCCAGCTGTCTCGCGTAATTCTTCGGCGGACGAAGCAGAACTCTTGTGTATATTCATGAACAGAACTGTTTACATGAGTAGGTTTTGTAAGCCTCAAGGCTGAATTCCACTATGGTCCAAAAGCTCCCATTTCATAAGGGTACCCCATAACATACATTAGCAGATGAAAAATAGAACATACAGAAAACCACATTTAATTTTTAATGGTATGTACAAGTAACACATCCCCCTATGCTTCACTGTGTATAAGATTAGACAGAGCATTTTCATTAAATGATGTTACTCTATTCATAGCCTCAGGAAATTTTTGAAATTAATTTAACCAGAGATGGAGGAAAAGAGAGGGAGTTGGAGAAACCAGGATAGGTTGGGACCGAGTGATGGATGAAGGCAGTCTCCACAGTAGCAAGGCAATGGGCTTTCAGGTAAATGTGGGACTGAAATAACCAAGGGCAGAATAAAATATGCAAAAAATAAGTAGACAATCAGCAGACAGAGTACTGATTACAATCAGGAGACAGTTTGAGTTCTACAAGAATATCTGCAACAAATTTGCTTGCTATTTTTTATGAAATCAACTAGTTGAAATCAACTGAGTAAAAACTCTTGCCCAGCTTTTCAGGACAACAGACATGGACAGATCTCTCTTCCATTGGATTGTTTTTCATTTTTTAAATTCTTGCTCAGTTTATGATTTTAATCACATAAAAGCACAGGCCATAGTAGGCACCCTTTCTTGTGCATCACATTTCTTAATGTGTATACACTTATACACCACATGCATATACAAATATTCTGTATGCAGATTAATAACAGCAACTCTAATGTATACTCTAAGGCATGCTAAGCTTCCTAGCATGAAGATAACCAGTGATGATCTCTTGTACAGGTAAGTAAGGCAGTTGTTAAATGAGCTTTGCCCCATTTTATGACTGTCAGGCCTTCCATCTTTGGCTTGGCACCTCGCTGACATTCTGCCCCCTAATTCTAGGGGAGGAGGGGGCATGGGGAGAACAAATGGACAATAAATATGTATGGGGATGTGATTGGGAAATAGGGAGGGGGGAATGACAGCTTGATGAAGACCAGGTGTCAAGAGTATGGAAGTATGGAGTAGGGAACCAGTTTGTGCCAGTACTCAAGGCCACGCACCCTGAGACTGAAATGTGGACTACCCCAAAACATCTCAGCGTTTCTCAAAAAATCTACATGGCTCTTCATTGGCTTAAGACGAACTGGTCAAGTGAGAGGGGCTAGGATGAGGGGAAACCTTTGTAACTTTTTCACAAGGGAAATTTAGTTTGACCCTGATTTTACTGCAGCCAGTAGGCTCTAGTAAAAGAACCTATTATCACTCCATCACCAAATGGGGTCGAGGGTCTTTCTTTCCTAAGGACTGGACTGGGGCAGGTCTGACAATGACCTTTTTTGCCACAGTTATTAAGCAAATCACTGGAGTTGTTATGTGAATCTTGTGGTTGGGAAGTGAATCTGGCTTTCCCCCATTGACCTTGCCTGTCGGAAGCCAGCTGGGAAGATTATAAATGGTGATCACATGAGCCCAGACCAATGCAGCTGTCATAAATGCATGCCAGTTGTCAGGCACCCAAATTTTGATCACATGACCATGGTGATGGTGCAACAGTCATAAGTGTGAAAATTGGACAGTAAGTCATTTTTTTCAGTGCCACTGTAACTTAAATAGTCATTAAACAAATGGTTGTTAAGTCAAGGTTGCATCTGCAAGCTCTTCCTGTTTTTCTTGAGACTTGTTTCATTCAAGCATGAATTTAAAATATAACTCATTTATCTGGCTTTAGAACAAAAGAGGAAACCATTTTGCAGCTACAGCCCAAATAAATGTGGCCTCTGCATTTTCACCGTAGTTTTGAGGGGTTGGGAAGATTCAAGCTAGAGTAGAAAGAATGATTTTACAGTGAATGATTTCATGATGAATAAAATATGCTGATCACAAGGACCTCATCCATGTTTTAGGTGATCTTCAGATATGGAAGGAATTGAAAGTTCCCCTAGCAAATAATGACATTTGATTTATTTTCTCTAAAAGCTCCTGGCCATTTTATTTTAGCAGGAGTTTCTAAAAATTAGCTGAACACCTTGTCATATATAACTTTTAAACATTAGGGTTTGATACAAGCTCTGGAGGAGCCGCTAGCAGGTTTCAAACATTTTTGTGGGATCATTCATCACAATGGGGATAAATTGTTTAAAATGAGGTGAAACAATGTACCAAAGAAAGTACCAGAAACCATTTGGATCCAATTCTGAGACATATCAGGAATTCTACAGAGTCTAAGATCCTGTGTTACACCAGGGGGGGACAACCTTTGAGGAATATTTATATAAACCTCACATATTTTTTCACACTTAAAACAAACATTAATTTGTAGCTCTGCCCATCCACCATAATCTGTGAAATGCAGAGCAAGAAAGATCTTGGGCGAACATGCCCTGTAATCATATATAGCTTATATGATCATATTACTTAATTAAAGTCAGAGCCTTTCTATAATCTCATCTCTCTGAGACAAATATTCTAATGTGCACAGAGCAGTCTAATTGGCTTTCAAAACTGCCTCAGAGCAGCCATTCCACAAATGATTAATATATACCCTATTAAATTATTTAAACTTTTTTTCCAGCCTTTTGAAATATAATCACTTCTGTAAACAGAATAAATCTCAAGATATTTCCTAAATTTATTACTTTTCACAATGCTGAAAAAAAAGACTCCAAAAAACGTATGCCCTGTAAAATATACACTATAAAATATGTGCAGATACCTGGGTTTGTAGTTGGAATGAAGCTGAAGAATTCTTTCTCCCTTTTCACAGATTAGACCCAGAAGACCGCAGATGTTACCTTCTCGATGTTGGCTTCTGATGACTGCATTTGGACATCGGTTACGTTTTTAGCTTTGGTACATAAACAAGATACCAAATGCTTTTAGTTACTTATTTCAACATTCTTTTGAATATTGGAACTACTTAAGGCAGTTTAAAGGGACGCGGTGGCTCGGTGGGTTAGGACGCTGAGCTTGTCAATCAGAAGATCGGCAGTTTGGCGGGTCGAATCCGAGTGCCGCGTAGCAGAGCAGAGTGAGCACCTGTTACTCGTCCCAGCTTCTGCCAACCTAGCAGTTCGAAAGCACATAAAAATGCAAGTAGAAAAATAGGGACCACCACGGTGGGAAGATAACAGTGTTCTGTGCACCTTTGGCATCTAGTCATGCCAGCCACATGACCACGGAGATGTCCTCGGACAAGCGCTGGCTCTTCGGCTTTGAAACGGAGATGAGCACCGGCCCCTAGAGTCGGAAATGACTAGCGCGCATGTGCGGGGGAACCTTTACCTTTAAGGCAGTTTACCTTTCTCAGACAAGATTTTCTTTCCTTCACGCAAATCATTTTTCACTAAGTTCAGATTCTCCTGTCCTCTGGAAGACAGGACTTCTCTAGATGCATTCCAGAGAAACAGATTACTTATGAATGAATTATTGATAAATTAAACAGTATATATATATAACAGTATATATATATAACAGTATATATATATCACATGGACTGACTACTTTCCTCGGTTGTGAAAACAATTCATTTATTCTGCCCGTCTTCCTGTTCTTTAAACTGATAGATGGGTGATCATTAAATTTGGTTTAATTATTCATATATATATATATATATATATATATATATATATATATATATACTGTATATATATATATACACACACACACATATATATATACATACATACATATATATATATACATACATATATATATACATACATACATATATATATATATATATATATATATATATATATATATATATATATATAAAATTTTAATATGTATCAACATATGAGTATATATACACACACATACTTACAAAAAGGAAGTACAGCTAGTCCTCCACCACAATTGAACCGAAAATTTCTGTTGCTTAGCAGCTGAGTTTTGCCCCATTTTACGACCTTAACAGTTGTTAAATGAATCACTGCAATTGTTTAGTAACGTGGTTGTTAAGTGAATCTGGCTTCCCCATTGACTTTGCTTGTCAGAAGTTCACAAAAGGGGATCACATGACCCTGAGATCAGTGGTGGGATTCAGCCGGTTCGCATCACATCGGCAGAACCGGTAGCTAATTTTTTGTTGCTCAGGCTCAGAATGGACTGCCGGAAGCGGCATCTGGTTGTTCACATATTTGAATCCCACAACTGCCTGAGATACTGCGACCATCATAAATATATGACAGTTGTCAAGCATCCAGATTTTGATCATGTGACCATGGAGATATTCCAGTGGTCAGAAGTGTGAAAAATGGTCATCAGGTATTTTTTTTAATCTAGTGCCCTTGTAACTTCAAACAGTCACTAAACAATAGTTGTAAGTCAATGAGTATCTGTATGCAAAGTAGATTCCTCCATTTCTATGTAACAGCTCTTCACATTAAGGCTAAATTCACCTAGGAGCAAATTATACAAAAACACAACATCTCAAAAATGTTTTGGAACTTGAAGATCTGTATAATATTAAATGAAAAGCCGTTTGCTTCATTCAGCTTCTTCCTGCTTTATTTTCCAATTCAAATGATAATGTTAAGCTTCCATTCCACTAATTAATTAGTACTTCATTTATTATAGCCTCAAATTGTATCCGCTTTGCTTCCTCAATATGTTTCTATGAGAGAGAGAGAGAGAGAGAGAGAGAGAGAGAGAGAGAGAGAGAGAGAGAGAGAGAGAGAGAGAGAGAGAAGTAATTCTCTAAATTCTTTTGCAATCATCTCTGCCACAATGAAAGAAAATCTTCACTTCAGTTGGTCTGCAGGCTGTGCAGATAAAGCACCCCCTGCCTCCAATTCTCCTGGAGAAATGTAGCCATCTGTGCCAGTAACGAAAGCCTGTAGTTCAGAGGTGCAGTGACAGCTCCAATTTAATGAAGGCAAGTAAGTCAGGGATTTGAAAGACCCAAGGAGAGAAGGTCAGCAGGCACCCTTTTTGCTATTGGTGGACATCAGAAATGGTTCACAAGCACTTCACAAAGTGATGAAACCAAATCTGACAATAACACTAGAATGAATCTCTGTAAGACATGTCCAACTGCTTCAGTCAAAAGACTGAATTCTAATCATTTTCAGTTTAGACATTCTCCCATTCATGATATATGCCAAAGCTGTGGGTGGTGCAGTGGTTAGAATGCAGTATTGCAGGCTGACTCTGCATTCCACTGCCAGGAGTTCGATCCTGATCAGGTTAAGGTTGATTCAGCCTTCCATCTTTCCAAGGTTGGTAAAATGAGGAACCAGTTGGTTGGGGAAAACATGCTGACTTTGTAAACCACTTAGAGAGGGCTGTAAAGTACTATGAAGCAGTAGGTAAGTCTAAGTGCTATTGCTAAGAAATCCAGTACAAAATATATTAGGTTTCAATACAACAATGAAATTGAACTTGAAATTTTAGCCTCTCACTGCAGCAGTGAGAACTCCCTTCCTTTTTTTCAATCTGTCTTACAATGTGCTTTCCTAATTGGGCATGGGGAACATATGTTAGGTTTGCACAAAATTTTACCTGGATAGACATAAACCTGTGTACTAAAACAGTTCAATCTGCACTGCAGTTCCTGCAGATTTTGTTGCTGTTAGTTGCGAAGTTGTGTCCGATCCATCGTGACCCCATGGACAATGTTCCTCCAGGCTTTTCTGTCCTCTACCATCTTCTGGAGTCCATTTAAGCTCACGCCTACTAGTTTACCTAAAATTTATTTAAACTTTTTTTTTAAGTACTCTTTGAAGTGATCAAAAAATTTTTTTTTAAAAAAATCAATCATATTTGTGGGTAGAGAAATTGGGTAAAAGATACCTCTATTTTTTTCCCCTGAATTTCCCCAGAGAAACAATTCCCTCAGACATGCCTCAAGAATTTCACAGGTTTATGAGTGACAAAAGCACCATTAATGAAAAACTCCATGGAAAAGAGTTGCTGTTGTTGTTGTCGTCGTCGACATCATACATTTTTCATTTAGGCACTCTGTCTTGGTGTCTTCTCTTGGAATAGAATCATAAACTGTAAAACCAGAGAGCTCATAAGAGTGCTGCAAGGACAATGTAGACTGAGAAACAGGATATTCACCCAAATGATGCTTTCATAGGAAGAGGGCAAAAGGGAATAATTGGTGAAACATGCATCGTGACAGCACAACACAAAGTCTTTGATGTATGTAGCTTGCACAGCTATAAAGGTATGGAATTATACAGCGTGGTGACGGGGGGGGTTGTTTGTTTGCTTTTTTTCTCATAGAACACTCAGAACGGAGTTCTGGCACCTTTTTTGGATGGAACCTTGTAGGATAGGCAAGGCGGGTTGTATGATATGTGTGAGTTCCGGCACCTTTTTCTTTTACAAAAAAAGCACTGTGGGTCACTGTTGACTCCTGGTGGTTGCCTGGACAACTCACTGCATTTTCCTTGGCAAGATTTCAGAAGTAGTTTTGCCCTTGCCTACCTCCTGGGACTGAGACAGAGGGAGTGACCCAAGATTACCCAGTTGGCTTTGGGTCTAAGGTAGGACATGGGCTCCCAGTCCCACAGTTTCTAGCTCAGTGGCTTAACCACTATACCAAACTGGCTCTCTTTTTCTTTCTCTCTCCCTCTCCCTATCCACCCATATAAATCTCTGTGTGCCTGTGTGTGTGTGCACGCACGTGCATGCGGCCGTATTGTGCATGCATGTATGTGTCTAAGAAAACCTGCTTAAAGGAAGAAAAATGATTGGCCTTTCTCTTTCCTGGATCTGAAAGATAGGTAGCCCATCAGCAGGGGAATTATCCAGTTATGGGGGGGGGGTTCGTAGTCAGGACTGAAAAAGTTACAAACTGTCATCAACATGTTTGAGTGCAGACAGGATTTTCTTAAACTGGTTTAAAATCAACCCAAGAGTAGCTCCATATAATTTTTTAAGACAAAACCCAACATTTCATTTCATAGGGCTTCAATCCCACCGTCTCTGAAATACCTTCTGTTCCGCTGATGCTATTAGAGTAAATGGGACACAGTGGCTCAGTGGGTTAGGATGCTGAGCTTGTCGATCTGAAGGTCGGAAGTTTGGCGGGTCGAATCCCGAGTGCCCAGTAACAGAGTGAGCCCCTGTTGCTCATCCCAGCTTCTGCCAACCTAGCAGTTCGAAAGCACATAAAAATGCAAGCAGAAGAATAGGGACCACTCCGGTGGGAAGGTAACAGTGTTCTGTGTTCCTTTGGCATCTAGTCATGCTGGCCACATGACCACGGAGACGTCCTCGGACAAGCACTGGCTCTTCGGCTTTGAAACGGAGATGAGCACCAGCCCCTAGAGTTGGAACGACTAGCACGCATGTGTGGAGGAACATTTACCTTTACCTAATCGCAGTTACTTATTTCCTTCATCCCATTATGTTTGAACGGTGTTTGTTGGTTTAATAGTCATTTTGCAAATGGTGGGAAAGTGATGTAATTTAGATCAACAGAAGGAAGGAAGGGAGAGAGGGAGGGAGGGAGGAAGAGAAAGAAAGAAAGAAAGAAAGAAAGAAAGAAAGAAAGAAAGAAAGAAAGAAAGAAAGAAAGAAAGAAAGAAAGAAAGAAAGAAAAAAAATTCTGAATGTTTAGGCAAAGTGCATCTAATTCCTTTCTCAAAACACCATTAAAAATATCAGGTAATAGGGCAAAGCTGCAGAAAGAGAAGCATTGCAAGCTTCCTTCTGCTGGTGGATGCCTTTATTCTAAAAATTCATATATCCACCTGAGGGAAGCACTCTCCAGTACTCAGATAATTTGTTCCTAAATTCTCCACTGTGATTGACAATACAGAAAAATGAGTCCCAAAATGCTGGGCAATGTTTTAAGAAAATTGGAAGATTGTGTTCTTTAAACAATATTTTAAACTCTATTTGCATATACAGTATATTGATGATTTGCCCCCAGAGTTTCTCTGTGAGATGCGTCGTTTCAAATAAATAAATAAATAAATAAATAAATAAATAAATAAATAAATAAATAAATAAATAAATAAATAAATGCTCTAAGCCCCCTTTTAACAAGCTGCAGTGAGGATATGGAAGATACAGTATGCTCTGATATATGGCCAGGGAATGATACACTTTTCTCATTAAACTAATTAAAGGCCAGACTAGGTAGCAATTGTGCAGATGTTACTAAGAATTCTGCATGGGCATGCATAGCTGTCAGCCTGACGTACCATATCATTGTACTTAATACTGACATTATCTATGTATGACAGTTTCAATAATGGGATGTTAATCTGAGATACAGAAGCAATAATTTCTCTTCTTGTTCCTAGGAACTTGAATGAACTTCTTATTGCCTCAAAAAAGTGTCCCTTCACAAAAAAATCTGATTCTAGAAAGGCTACAGAAACAGAAGGTTGGCTGCACAAGTGGCGAGACTACAATCAAGGCAGGCAACATTAACAAGATAATGAAGATATCTTATACAATCAGAAAAAAAATATAACTAAATTGCTTTTCATAAAAGGAAGCTAGAATATCCTAGCAGTCTGGGAAGGAGGAATTGTCTGAATCCAATGTAAAAAGTTCTACAAATTCAAGTCTTAAAAGTGAAGTTTAAAAAGTTTTTCTCCTGCACTGAAGCTGATTGTTGAAGTCCTCAAGAGAAAGATCTGGAGGATAAAAAAGATTTTTATTTTCTTTTTTTTTATTAAAAAGTTTTAACATACAATTTTTTTCTTTAAAAAACCCCCCTCCCCCTCCCTTCTCCCTCCCCCCTACCACTCCCCCCTCCCCCCCTCCCCCCCGACTTCCCAGAGCTAAATACAAGGTATATATAAAAACAATCATAAACAACCATATACTAACAACCATAAACTCTAAAATCCATCACTCTCTAGCTTATATAGGATACATATATATATATATTAAATATATATAGAAAAACAAAAAAAAATAGAAAAAGAAGAAAAGAAAGAAGACTTATTCAAATGCTACATGAAACTTCTTAACCCTATACTTGTTCTGGATAAACTCAATCCATTTTCTCCATTCCATAATATAGCGTTCTTGCGAGTGATCTTTCAAATAGGCCGAAATCTTCGCCATCTCAGCCAGGTCGGAAACCTTTAAAGTCCACTCTTCTATGGTCGGCAGTTCCTCTTTCTTCCAGTACTGGCCTATCAAAAGTCTCGCTGCCGTAATTAAATTCAACATCAACTTAGTGTCCACAACTGTAGCATCTGTAATTATTCCCAACAAAAAAAGTTGCGGACAAAACTTTATCCTCTGTTTAAAAATCTTCTGCATATTCCACCAGACTTTTATCCAAAAAGCCTTAACCTTTTTACAAGTCCACCATATGTGAAAATATGTTGCATCTTCATCACCGCACCTCCAACATCTAGGCTGATAATTCGGATACATACTTGCAAGCTTTTTAGGATCTAAATGCCATCTATAAAACATTTTGTAAAAATTCTCTCTTAAATTTTGAGCTTGTGTAAATTTTACATTCCTCACCCAAATCTTTTCCCACATGTCCATTGTAATAACTTCCTGAATGTTTTGGGCCCATTTTATCATACAATACTTAACAAGTTCTGTTTCTGAGTCAATCTCTATCAATGCAAGATATATCCGTTTAATATGTGCTGGTCCCTGATTTCTAATTTGCTTTATCAAATTTTCATCAGTCATTGTAAAACCATTTTTCTGGTCTTCTTTCCACCTGGCCCGTAACTGAGTATATTGAAACCAATTTTGAACAACCTTCTCTTCTCGCAAGAGGCTATATGATTTCAAACACCAAACATTTCTTTCCAAGCTTAGGATCTCCTTGTACGTAGTCACATCATGTTTGAAGCCAGCATGTATATTTTCTATTGCGTGTTTTGGAATTGCCCACAATGGTATCTTGCAATCTAACTTATGTCTATACTTCTTCCAAACTCTCAACAATGCCTGTCTTAAAATATGCACTCTAAACACCTTGTCAACCTTCTTGTCATACAACAAATATGCATGCCAGCCAAACAACAAATCGTGGCCCTCAAGATTTAATAATCTCTCTTGTGTCAAATTAATCCAATCACTTATTCCTACTAATGCAGCAGCTTCATAATATAGTTTAAAATTAGGCATTTTGAGACCACCTCTCTCACGAGTATCCTGCATAATCTTAAGTTTAACTCGTGGCCTTTTCCCTGCCCAAACAAATTTATTGATACCTCGCTGCCATTCCTCCAAATTAGAATCTTTCTTAAGAATCGGTATCATTTGAAATAAAAATAAAAATTTAGGCAGGACATTCATTTTCACTGCTGCGATCCGTCCCAACAAAGACAATTGCAATTTTCCCCAACTCTCCAATTCTTTTTGAATTTTCCCCCATAATTTTTCATAATTATTTTTATATAACTTTGTATTAGAGGGCGACAAAAGCACCCCCAAATATTTAACCCTTTTAACAATCTCAAATCCAGTTAATCCTTCTAAGAGAGCCTTTTGCGAAACTGTCATATTTTTGGCCAAAATTTTGGTTTTGTGTATATTAACTTTAAATCCAGAAACCTTCCCATATTGTGCTATTATCTCCATCAGGTCCACAACAGAGTTCTCTGGCTGGGTCACTGTAACAACCAGATCATCTGCGAATGCTCTCAATCTATAATCCTGATCTCTAATTTGTATCCCCTTAATTTTTTCCGAATTCCGTATTTTAACCAATAATATCTCTAATGTTAACACAAATAACAAGGGCGATAACGGACACCCTTGCCTTGTGCCCTTCTCAATATTACATGCTTCTGTCAGACTATTATTAACTATAATTTGGGCAGTTTGTTTTTGATATAATGCCCTAATCGGTTGTAAAAAAATTTCCCCAAAATCCATTTTCTCTAAAACTTTCATCAAAAATTGCCAATTCAATTGATCAAAAGCTTTTTCAGCATCTAGAAAAATTAGCGCCGCAGGGATCTGGTTGTTCCTTTCCAAAAACTCTAACACATCAACTATATGCCTCACATTATTTTTCATTTGCCTACCACTAATAAACCCCGTTTCGTCCCCATGAATCACCTGTTGCAGAACCCTCATCAATCTATTAGCCAAAACCTTAGCAAATATCTTGTAATCTGTATTTAAAAGCGATATCGGTCTATAATTTTTAACTTGAGTAGCATCTTGGTCTTCCTTCGGAATCAAAGAAATAAAAGCTGTTCTCCAAGACGGTGGCACCTTTCCCCCCCTCTGGATTGTCTGGAACAGTTCCTTTAACGGTTTCATCATCTCTAATTGTAAATTTTTGTAATAAGCCGCAGACAAACCATCCGTACCTGGTGCTTTATCCACCTTCAGTTCCTTAATTGCTGTAAAAATTTCTTCTTCTGTAATTAATTGATTAATCTCCTCTTTTTGTACTTGCGCAAGAACCGGGATGCTAGCATTCTCCAAATATATATCAATGTCTTTTTCATTAATCTTCTCCTTAGCATATAATTTGGAATAAAAATCCACAAAAGCGTCCTTGATAAGGTCCTGTTGAAACACAACCCTTCCTTTATGCTCAATTTTGTCTATATTAGAAGCCCTTTGTTTTTTCCTCAATCTATAAGCTAACCATCTACCTGGTTTATTAGCGTTGCAAAAAGTATTATGCCTGGCAAACCACAAATTGGTTGCCACTTGGTCAGCCATTAATTTATCAAATTGTCCTCTTAACAATTTAATAGCCTCCTTGGTCTTCACATCCTCTGGATTCAAAATCAAAGCCTTTTCTTTTTCCTTTATTTCATTCTCCAGTTCTTTCCTCCTAGCTTCCACAGCACGTCTATGTTTATTATTCATATATATCAACGCCCCTCTCATATAGGCCTTGCTAGCATCCCAAACCATATCCATAGAGGTGCCCTTATTCATATTAATTTCAAAAAAATCCTTCATCCGCTGTTTACATTCTTCCACATTTCTCTGATTTCTAAACAAATTCTCGTTTATGCGCCATGAGCGCCTGTCTCTATTCTCCTTATCAATCTCTATCCAAACTGGACTATGATCAGAGATAGTTCTTGCACAAATCTTCACCTTTTTAGTCCTCAAAAAAAATCATTAGTCAACAAAATAAAATCAATCCTAGAAAAAGATTGATGTCTGTCAGAATAAAAAGTATAATCCTTTTCCTGCAAATGTCTCTTGCGCCAAATATCTCGCAGTTCCAAGTCATCCTTCATTTCAAAAAAAGATTTAGGCAGTCTAGCATGACTTGGAACGCGCTTAAAAGCTCCAGCCTTGTCCATCTGTACATCCAAAACACCATTCCAGTCCCCCATAAAAATAAAAGATTTATAATCCAACTGGGTAAGCTTTGTTTGAAGTAAACTAAAAAAGTCATCTTGTTGTTGATTGGGAGCATATAATCCAACTAAAAGCGTCTTTTTACCTTCTAACAGCAGCTCTATCATAACGTATCTTCCATGCTTATCTGCTTCGATTAAGTCTGCTGTTAAAGCACTTTTAACATAAACAACCACTCCATTTTTCTTATTCATTGCAGAAGCAACAAATTGCGTACCCAACCTTGAGTTCAATAAATACTTTTGATCCACAACCCTAATATGCGTTTCTTGCAAGCATATAACATCTATCTTGAATTGTTTTAAATATTGAAAAATTTTCTTCCTCATCTGTGGTGAATTTAGTCCATTAACATTCCAAGTTAAAAATTTAGTCGCCATGCATATCATCCCAAAGCTCTTGAAGCACTGCTTTGATGGGACTATCTTTTTTAGGCCGTGCTCCTCCCACTGCTTGGCTGTAAGTACGTTGTGGAAGTTCCAAAGACTTCTGCTGGTCTTGTTCTTTTATTTTTTTTTGATCGTTTTAAAGCAGCACGCGTCACCCTTTGCTCTCTGGGATCATCCAAAGAAGTTATAGCTTGATCTCCTCCAGCACCGTTCTCCTCTGTCTGTCCTTCTTCAGCCTCTTGATGTTCTCCTTCTCCAGATCCCTTTGCAGCTTCCAGAAGTGTTAATGGGGTTGCTTTTAAAACGTTATTGTAAAAATCACGCGCTTGCATCACAGTAGTCAGACGGTACCTTTTACCTTCATGCATCACCATCAACCCAACTGGGATCTCCCATCTGAACCTTATATCTCGTTGCTTGAGCTCTTGCACAAGAAATGTAAAATCCTTCCTTCTCCTTAAAATCTTTGGAGGAATTTCTTTTAGAACCAAAACTTCTTGATCAGCAATCACAACTTTAGCATCATAGGCAGCTTGTATAACTTCATCTCTAATTTCCCTT
The DNA here is from genome assembly GCF_947247035.1 of Vipera ursinii. Classification (NCBI taxonomy): domain Eukaryota; kingdom Metazoa; phylum Chordata; class Lepidosauria; order Squamata; family Viperidae; genus Vipera; species Vipera ursinii. The sequence goes on from NC_139512.1 coordinate 166,262,396, forward strand.
TTTGCAAAATAAACCACCACATCTCTGGGCAACTTTCTCTGTCTAGCAATCCATGAATTCACACGAAACACTTTATCCATACCTCCTTTTATTTCAGATGCTGGCTGATTCAATACCACTTCGAGAGCCTCAGAAACCAGCTGCTTTAAATCTTCCTTAATATTCTCTTTTAAGCCTCTGATTCTAACAGCAAACTGCATCTGGTAATATTGAGCAAGACTCAATTCTCTATCCATTTTGTCTCTTAAATCTTCATTCTCCAATACTTTTGCTTCTAATATGGCATTCTTTTGAGTCAAATCTTCCAGTTTTTCATCCAAATCTTCCACACATTCCGCCACTTTATGCACTGAAGACAAAATGTCTACCTTCATCACACTGAACTTCTGTGTTCTGAACCAGCCCTCTTCTAACAAACCCCTATTCAAAAGAAGAGACTGGAGAGCGTCCAAGGCTAAAAGGCTTCTGCCAAGATTTAATTACGCAGTTAACAAAAACACTAGAGCTTGTCTTCAGCAACCAGCCCCTCCCCAAACACTCCTTTTATAGAGAGCTCAGGGCGTGGTCTCCCTGTGCCTCCTCCCGAGGAGTCTCACAGCCTTTCTTTGTTTGTTCCTGCTCGACTGCCTCCTGCGTCGGGCGTCCTTGAACAGGGCCAGCTGTGGGTCATCTTCCTCCGCACTCTCGGGCTCACGCAGCTGAGAAGAGGTCCCCGGCTGAGGACTCTGCAAAGCCTCCAAATCATCATCAGCCGGTTCGTTTCCCTCCTCCCCCACATCTGAGTCCTCCGATACATCGGAGCCGGCTGTCGGACCCACAGGCTGGCCCTGAGTCACAACACTATCCCGCACCGCAGGGCCCTTCCCCCGGGTCTGCCGATCCGGATGCGGTCGGGATGGGAACTGTTCGTGAAAAGCAGTCACCAACGCAGGGGCATGAACGGTGGTCGCGTCTTCCCATGTGAAGTCCTCCGGCCCGTACCCTTTCCACTCGATCAGGTACTGGAAGCGACCTTTCAGCCAGCGGGAATCCCTGATGCTGGCGACCTCGTACTCGGGGGTGCTGTCGCCATCACGAGGTCCTGATGGGGGAGGTTCCGCTTGGCGAAGTGGACAAGCCGGTTGTTCGGGGACCAACAAGGACCGATGGAAGACGGGGTGCACGCGCAGGGAACGTGGCAGAGTTAAACGATAGGCGACCGGGTTGATGACGGCCTCGACTGGGAACGGTCCAAGGTAACGGTGGTCCAGCTTCCTCGCCGGCCGAGTGGATGGTAGGTTCCTGGTGGACAGCCAGACCCGATCCCCCACCGATAATGGAGGCGTATCCCTTCTCGACCGATCGGCGAACCTCTTGTAGTCGGCCTTGGCCTTCTCCAGCTGCCGTCGCACCAACCGATGGATCGCCTGTAACTCCGCCATGAATTCGTTCGCTGCCGGCTCCGGTGAGTCCACGGGAGAAAGGGGGAAAAACCGGGGGTGATAACCCACGTTGGCCAAGAACGGTGTCATCTGCGTGGAGGTGTGCTGCGAGTTGTTAAAGGCAAACTCGGCTATGGCCAAATAGTCTACCCAATTGTCCTGCTGCAGGTTAACGTAGCAGCGCAGATACTGCTCTAAGATGCCGATGACCTTCTCGGTACCCCCGTCGGTCTGAGGATGATGCGCGGACGAGAGGCAAACCTTAATGTCCAACGCCCGCATCAACTCCTGCCAGAAGCGGGCTGTAAACTGGGCCCCCCTATCGGAGACGACTCTATCGGGAAGGCCGTGCAGCCGGAACACCTGTTGGATGAACATGCGACTAGTGGCGCGAGCTGACGGTAAGCCGCGACAGGGGATGAAGTGCGCCATCTTGGTCAACATGTCCACCACCACAAACACTGTCGTGAAGCCGGAGGATGGGGGTAGATCCGTCAGAAAGTCCATGGACACAGCCCCCCAGGGTCTCTTGGGCGTTGGCAAAGGCTGCAGTAAACCAGGCGGGGCCCCTGTCGCTGACTTGGCCTGCCTGCATGGGACGCAGGAGGTGACATAAGACTGGACATCGTGTCGGACTCGGGGCCACCAGAATGTACGGGAGACCAGGTTCAGAGTCTTGAACAGGCCAAAATGCCCCACAGCCGGGTTATCATGACATTGGCTGAGGACGAGTCCCCTGAGTGGCCCTCCTGGAACATAGAGCCGGTCACGATAATACAGGAGTCCATCCGTGACCGACCAAGGCGAATCTGGCCCCACCTCTTCCTTCCGCTGAGCCACCCACGCCTCCTGCTGCTGCGCCTCCCGGATCCGAGCCCGTATATCCACCGGCTCCCGCACCGCAGCAAAAGACTCGACGGGGATCACTGTCCTGGGCGGAAGCTTGTCTTCCACTCGGGTGTACTCGGGCTTCCTGGACAGAGCATCCGCTCTCTGGTTGTGCCCGCTTGGTATGTACCGCACCCGGAAGTCAAACCTCGCAAAGAAGAGGGACCACCGGATCTGGCGTTGGTTCAAATTCCGAGCGGTCTGCAGGCTTTCCAGATTCTTGTGGTCCGTCCGGACCTCGATTTGATGCCGCGCCCCCTCCAGATGATGCCTCCAAGCCTCGAACGCCGCCTTGATGGCCAGCAGCTCCTTCTCCCAGATGGTATAGTTGCGCTCCGAGGGATTCAATTTCCGAGAGTGATACGCGCAAGGGAAAAGGGTACCGTTGGGCGTCGCTGCCTGGAGTAACACGGCCCCAATGGCAATGTCGGAGGCGTCCGCCTCCACGACAAACGGCCGTTGCGGGTCAGGATGCTTCAAGATGGGCTCCTTCATGAAGGCGTCCTTCAAAGCTTGGAACGCCTGTTGTTCGGGGGCGTTCCACTGGAACCGAGTCTTCTTCTGCAGGAGCCGGGTGAGGGGGGCTGTCAAGGCAGCAAAGCCAGGGATGAATGTCCGATAGTAGTTGGCAAATCCAAGAAGTCGCTGAACATCCTTCACGCGACGCGGGGGTTGCCAACTCTGCAACGACTCAACTTTACTCGGTTCCATGGCGATGCCCTCAGGAGAAATGCGGTGGCCCAAGAAATCAATGGTCACCTGGTAGAACTGGCACTTCTCCAACTTGGCAAACAGCCGATGTTTCCGGAGGCGCTGCAGGACCTGACGGAGATGCTGATGATGCGCTTCACGCGACGGGGAGTAAATCAGGATGTCGTCCAGGTAAATCACAACAAACTGGTCCAACAGATCCCGAAAGATGTCATTCATAAAATGCTGAAACACAGCGGGGGCGTTGGTCAGGCCAAACGGCATCACCGTGTACTCGAAATGTCCATAGCGAGTACCAAACGCCGTCTTCCACTCATCACCCGGCCGAACCCTGACGAGGTTGTAAGCTCCACGCAGGTCCAGTTTCGTGAAGATCTTAGCCTTCCGGAGTCGGTCCAAGAGCTCGGGAATGAGGGGCAGCGGGTAGCGGTTACGCACCGTGATAGCGTTGAGTTTCCGGTAGTCACAGCAAAGCCGTAACTCGCCCGACTTCTTTTTGACGAAGAGCACGGGCGCAGACACTGGCGAGGACGAGGGCCGGATGAAACCACGAGCCAAGTTCTTTGTCAGGAAGTCCCGCAATGCAGCCAACTCGGGCTCCGACATGGAGTACAAACGCCCCACTGGGAGAGGCGCATCAGGGACTAGGTCAATGGAGCAGTCGTAGGGCCTGTGCGGGGGTAATTGGTCCGCCTCTGACTCGCTGAACACGTCAGCAAAGTCGGACAGTTCGGGAGGCAAGGAAACCCCTGGGGAACCCTCCACCTGGCCGGCACAGATATGGCGGGTGTGGTCCACGCACTGCAAACTTGGGAAGGTGACCAAGTTCTGAGACCAATAGATCTGTGGATCATGCGCCCGGAGCCACGCCAGTCCCAAGACCACGGGGAAGTGCAGATCCGAAGTGACGTAGAACTGGATGGCCTCCACATGGGTACTGATGGCCATACACACGGGTTGCGTGGCGGCCGTAATAAGCCCAGACAGGAGCACTCGACCATCGATGGTCTCCACAAGCATGGGCGGATCCACTGGACACTGGGGAACAGCCCATTTGGCCACGAAGGCCGAGTCCATAAAGTTAGTGGTAGCCCCAGAGTCAATTAAGGCATGGACCAGAATCCCCTCTGGCTTGCCAGGAAGGATCAGTCGTGCCTCCAAAATCAAATGCCGTGGAGGTTCACAGGCACCGTCGGAACGGCGTCGCTCGGCGTGGTCGTTGTGGGTCGCCCGATCTTTCACACCGTCTAGATCGGGTTCGGGCCGTTTCCCGATAGCAAAGCAGGGGACTTTCTCGGGGCAGGCTTGGTCACTGACGCCCGCTGACGCTTCTTCGGGCAAGAAGCAGCCAAATGCCCAGGGTCCCCACAGTAAAAACACAACCCCTCCGATCGTCGTCTGTCCATTTCCGTCACCGATAGACGGGACCTGGCGGCACCCAGCTCCATTGGCTCCTCCCTCTGGACTGGGGGCTCACGCACAACAGGGGCGGCAGGGGTCTGTGGGGTGGCACGGCGACTCTTACGCTGCTGCAGCCGGGCATCGATCCGCAGACAAAGATGGATCAGCCCATTCAGGTCTGAGGGAATGTCCACGCGGGCCAGCTCATCCAACATCTCCTCCGACAAGCCTTCCTGGAAGGCATCCATGAGCGCAGCCTCATTCCAGGTGGAATCCTGGCTAAGCAGCCGGAAATCGCTGATGTAGGCCTGTAGGGGGCGCTGACCCTGCCTCAAAGCTTTCAGGCGTCGGGTGGCAGTCTGCGCCTTAATTGGGTCCTCATACATGAGGCGCATATGGTCACAAAACCCCCCAAAGTTATCCAACAAAGGGCTAGGCTGTGCCAACAGAGGCGTGCCCCAACGAGCTGCATCTCCCGACAGAAGGCTCAACACGAATCCCACCTTATCTCGGTCAGTGGGGAAATCAGCCGCCCTCACGCTGATAAAAAGCTGGCATTGTCCCAGGAAGGCAGGAAACAGTTCTGGATTACCAGCAAATTTATCCGGCATAGCTATCTGACATTTCCTCCTGGGTGGGGGGGCAGCATGTACCTGAGCCTGCAGTTGTGCCACCTGAGTGGCCAGCAAGGTGAGTTGCTGGTTGAGCTGGGCATTCTCGGCAAGAAGCTGCTCCATTGTAGTAATAAGGGGTGGGTGGCTGAAAGCAAACTGTTCTGAACCAGCCCTCTTCTAACAAACCCCTATTCAAAAGAAGAGACTGGAGAGCGTCCAAGGCTAAAAGGCTTCTGCCAAGATTTAATTACGCAGTTAACAAAAACACTAGAGCTTGTCTTCTCAAGCGGAAAAGTTGCTTTCAGCAACCAGCCCCTCCCCAAACACTCCTTTTATAGAGAGCTCAGGGCGTGGTCTCCCTGTGCCTCCTCCCGAGGAGTCTCACAGCCTTTCTTTGTTTGTTCCTGCTCGACTGCCTCCTGCGTCGGGCGTCCTTGAACAGGGCCAGCTGTGGGTCATCTTCCTCCGCACTCTCGGGCTCACGCAGCTGAGAAGAGGTCCCCGGCTGAGGACTCTGCAAAGCCTCCAAATCATCATCAGCCGGTTCGTTTCCCTCCTCCCCCACATCTGAGTCCTCCGATACATCGGAGCCGGCTGTCGGACCCACAGGCTGGCCCTGAGTCACAACACTCTGTTCCATCCTCTCTTCCATTCTCTCCTCCAATTTCTCCAATTTCTCCTCCATCTGTGCAAATTTATCACCCATTGATTCCAAAATTACCTGAGCATGTTTTTCAAGAGCATCTCGTAAATCCTTCGGTGTCAATACATCAGGAGGATGCAACGCCTGCAATGATGATTGTTGCACCGGAGAAGTTCCACCACTCTGAAGAGTTTTAGGGGGAGGTTTGGCCGCCATCTTTTACTTTCAATTGTGACGCACTTTCACTTTAAGTTTAAAAAGTCCATCAAGCTCGAGAGTAAAATAAAATAATCCTCTTCACCTTTTCCTCTTGTACCGCTCTGCCTGCTCTTTTTATTCCATAGTCCTTCCTTCAGGCAGGGGTGGTCGCAGACGCCTGGCTCTGCTCCAAGAAATCCGGAGCAGAGACGCTGACCAGCTGGGAGCGACCCAGGCTACGGGGGAGTTCGATCCTTCAGCCGCCCAAGCTCCAAGCTCAGGCGGCCCCGGAGAACTCGACCCCTACCTGGGGCCTCACCCCCTCCTCTTCTCCCGAGGAGGGGGCTTCAAATTCGCCCGAACAGCTGATTGGCGCTGTTTCGGGCGAAAATTACTCAGCTGAGCCGCGGGCAGCCCGGGAAGGCTGTCTCCGGCGCCGCGCAGCCACCGGAAGTCAAGATTTTTATTTTCATATAGCTCAGGAGACCATGAGTTCGAAATCCGCTTTAGCCATGTAAGCCAGCTGAGTGATTCTGGGTCAGTCACTTTCTCTTAGCCCAACCAAACCCAGAGGGCTGTTGTGAAGAAAATAAGAGAAAGAGGGTGTATTGGATATGTTCCCTTGAGTTATTTGTAAAAATAATAAAGTCGGAATACAAACTGAATAAATGAATAAATAAACTCAATCAAACAGACGAGGGGATTATCATGTGGTATCTATTGCCAGGCACATATTTGAGATGAGGGGCTATCAGAATAAAACCAGGAAATAATCCAAATTAAAGAGCAAAATTGAAGAAGACTTTTATGGGGGCCAATTGTTTATTCTTCAAGTAAATTTTTTTTGTGTGACTCAAAACTTAGTTAAGCGATAGTCCTACAGCTAGATTTTTTTCCTTGATGTAGTTTTTTTTTTCTTGCTTAAAATTTTAAACACAGAGAAATTGTTCTGAAAGTAATTTTCTAAGGTCAAAATAGTCTTTTCTTTTCATTAAACATGTTACTTTTTTAAAGCAGGGGTCCCCAACCCCTGGTCCATGGACCGGCACCAGTCCTCAGCATGCCAGCAACTGGTCCACATAAACAAGCAACGTCCAATCCGCGGGATGCAGGCAGCACACAAAGCCACGCCCCCTCTGGTCAGCGGAAAAACCTCTCTCCACAGAACTGGTCCCTGGTGTCCAAAAGGTTGGGGACCACTGTTTAAAAGTGAAACAAGTATTCAGATGGGTGGGTAAGTGTACTTGTGTACATGTGTATCTTTAGGTAGATCAGTTTGTTTCAGCATCTACTATCAAACTGTAAATAAGCTTCTTCGATAGTCACACGGTTAATAATTACAGTTCTTTACTAATGTAATAAAACACCAAAATAAATAAAAGAACATACTCTCTCCAAAAGATAACTAAAACACTTTCTGCAAATGAAGTATCTTCATGTATTATTTTTTTTTTGCATCTTTCTACAATAATACATATTTCCTGTTTGGGCAGCTAGTATTACCCATTTCAATTTTTTAATTATATTTCCTTTTTTTCTTGTTTATGCTATCTTGGCCCTGTTTTTTGTTGTTGTTTTTTTTATGAAGAATGTAGATATTTTCATCATTCTCTTGATTAAAGTTTAAATAGTATTGGGGTTTATTTTATTGTAGTTATTTGCTATAGCAACGATGAGTAGTTGATCGTTCTATATATCTAGCTAAATGTTTCCTCTTATGATTAAATGTATGAAGAAATGTGTGAATCTAAGTAAATTTCCTCAAATAATAAAAAATATAATGTACATGCTGCAAATAAAGCAACATTAATAAGTCAGATCATTTTTAGTTTTGCTTCAAATAGTTTCCCCAGAACTATCTGAAGCAAAAAGATGGAATAGCATTTTAAAAAATAATAGACCACTTTCCAGATAATCCCCCTTAAATCTCTTTTACTGAGTTTTTAAATTTGATTTGATCTACTATTGAGGGGGTGGGAATTTTTTTTTTAAAAAAATCACATCATTTCAACTTAGCCTGCATTATTGTATCATTGAAAATTAAAATGGAAAAGGGCTTAAAGATGGTTTCTGTAATGTCTGCTTCAGTGAACTCTATTTGAAGCTGCATTCTTCACATCTGCTTGACTTACATATTATGTAAATATGAAGGCTTATCCTTTGCTTAGGAACTCTGGCTGCCTGGTAACCACAGCTCTACACTATGGAAATGCTGAACAGAGAGATGAATCTGAGCAATGTTAGATTGCTCTGCTGAATGTGGGAACTGCAAAGTGCAACCTGGTTAAATGATCCTTGACAATGGTTAGATTATATCTACCACTGTTATGAGTGGTTTACATGGGCAGCTTTAATGAAGTGTTGTGGCTGTGGCCCAAACTACATGCCAGCAAAACAACCATTTAAACGAATGGGATACAAGTATGCTGGTCTCCTTGTCAATAATGATGCATGGTTCTTTTCAGTAGGTTGAACATTTCACCATAAAAATGTATTTATGGTTCAGCACTAACTGAAACTTAAAAAGTCATTGGATTTACATCCCACCTTTATTTTGCACAATACAAGGCAGTGCACATAATGTTCCTTCAGCTATGTTCCCCACAATAACAACTCTGGGAGGTGGGCTGAGAGAGTCTGAATCACCCAAGGTCACCCAGCTATTTTCTGTGCTTAAGGATAGGCATTTTGAAAGGGATTCTTTTAAACTACCCTATAAAACAGCCATTGTAATTGTTACTATACATGTTAAAATGCATCAGTGTTATCATAATTTCAAAATAGTAAGATGAGTGGCATATAAATTAAACAAACAAATGATCTAAATGTGTGTGTGTAGATAGATAGATAGATAGATAGATAGATAGATAGATAGATAGATAGATAGATAGACAGATAGAGATAGAGACAGACATAGGCATAGACATAGACATAGATATAGATATATTCATCCTTAACCATTTTAAAAACTTGAGTCCCATCTATGCTCATGTTAAAATCCACTAAAAACCACTGATCCCCAGGACAGAAAAAAACTTTTTAATAACTTAGCTTGCATCAATCCACGTCGTCAGAGTATGAGCTAGTAGCAGGAAAAACTTGTTACTTTTATACTATGCGGATATTAGCGATCTGGTCATGGAATGCGTAACCGGTCTACCAGCCCCACATTCTCCCATAGTTGCCTGCATTGATCATGGTTTCGCCATATTAGCCGGTATCCGTTTTGATGTTGACATTTTCCCTCCCGCTGCCCACCCCGCCTTTTGGTCGCGTCCATCCTGTAGCTCGCAGCTGTTCGGCTTTGTTGCTGGATCACTCCTGCTGCTGTTCTGTCCAGCCGTGCTGTCAGATTGCCACGCAGCCAAGTCTGCCAATGATCCTCCCATCGTTGTGCCTTGCACTGATCATGTTCTGTTGTCCTTCTCTTAGTCTCGTGGTGGGTTCTGCTCATGCTTCTGTCTCCCCATTCATTGTAACACCCTGCCGTTTAATGGGTAAGCAACCCAGATCTTTTATATTTGTTTGCCCAGCATGGAGGTGGTACAGAATTTGCCTGCCCCGATTCCCTACACAGTTGTTCATGTCTTCTCAATGTTTGGTATGCTGGAAGCAGCTCCACAGTTCGATTGATGGAGTATCGATCGGACAGCCATGCTTCTTTTAATAACCGGCCACCTTTTGTAGAATCCTGGGTGATGACCTCAGCCCCAGTAAAATTAAATATATGATCCTTCTCAGCCATATGCGCCCAAACTTGGGAACGCTGTTCATGCCATTTAACTGCTAGTTCATGCTCATGCACTCTAGTACGGAGGCATTTTGCTGTTTCCCCAATGCTGTTACAGTGACAATCATTGCAAAGCGGTTCCTTTGGGTGCATTATTCTCATGCGTAGGGTCTGGCTGGGCCTGTGTGCCACACTGTCATAGGTCACAAGTATCCGTGCAGTTGCTTCAGATACACCATTGATATAAGCACCGGTCGTTGGTTTATCATGGATCGGTCATGGTTCCTGACGTTTGCAACAGCTGTTCTGTACCAGCCTGCTACCGGCCTTGCAGAAAAGGCAACCCCTTTATAAACGGCAAGAGGCTGGAATACGTCTGCCAAATTTATTACAAAAACAAACAAAACACATACCAAGATACAGGAGCTTTGAAACACTATCGGAGCAGTTGCTTTCATCAAACCAGCCCTCCCCCAAACATTCCCTTTATAAAGAGTTCAGGGCGTGGTCTCTCTTTGCCTCCTTCCGAGAAGTCCCACAGCCTTCCTCTGCTTGCTCCTACTTGACTGCCTCCTGCGTCGGGCGTCCTTGAACAGGGCCAGCTATGGGTCATCTTCATCCACACTGTCAGGCTCACACAGCTGGGTCTCCACCAGGTAGGAGGGGCCTGGCTGGGGGCTCTGCGGAGCCTCAAAGCCATGATCAGCAAGTTCTTCAACACCCCCCTCCTCCCCCTCATCTGAGTCATCCGACCCAACTGCCGAACCCACAGGCTGACCCTGAATCACAACAACAGCATCGAATAAAACTGAGTACCTATTCTGCCTGCATATGCAATGAAGATATGCTTGTTCTTTAATTTTTGCTGCCATTGTGCTGCAGTGGGTATTCACCCTATTAAACAATGTTCGAATACAACTGATCTTATATGCAATAGGGTGATTGCTCTCATTATGCAGAATCTGATCTGTGTGCATAGCCTTACGATAAACAGCAGTGGAAAGGGTGCCATTGGGTTGGCAACTAAACAGCACGTCCAGGAAAGCCAAGGTGTTGTTGGTTTCCTCCTCCACCATGAATTGAATGTCTGAATAAACCGAGTTCAATTTCTCCAAGAACCTGATGCTGTCACAGCATTTAATGACGGCAAATGTGTCGTCCATAAAATTTGGGTCGGTAGTCGACCATTGCTTTGCGTTCTAGTTCTTGCAGAATGGCTTCAGCAATGAACCCTGAAATATATATAGGGGCTGGTGCTCATCTCCGTTTCAAAGCTGAAGAGCCAGCGCTTGTCCGAGGACTACTCCATGGTCATGTAGCCAGCATGACTAGACGCCAAAGGCGCACAGTGGGTAGCATGAAGAAATAGGTAAAGGTAAAGGTTCCCCCGCACATGCGTGCTAGTCGTTTCCGACTCTAGGGGCCGGTGCTCATCTCCGTTTCAAAGCCGAAGAGCCAGCGCTTGTCCGAGGACGTCTCCATGGTCATGTGGCCGGCATGACTAGACACCAAAGGCGCACGGAACGCTGTTACCTTCCCACCGGAGTGGTCCCTATTTTTCTACTTGCATTTTTACGTGCTTTCGAACTGCTAGTTTGGCAGAAGCTGGGACGAGTAACAGGCGCTCACTCTGTTAAGTGGCACTTGGGATTCGACCTGCTAAACTGCCGACTTTCTGATCGACAAGCTCAGTGTCCTAACCCACTGAGCCACCGCGTCCCTTTAGATAGATAGATAGATAGATAGATAGATAGATAGATAGATAGATAGATATGCTCAAAGTTGACTCAGCCTTCCATCCTTTCAAGGTCAGTAAAGCATTGTGAAAGGGGTATATAAGTATATATATACCGCTTAACAGTGTCATGGTTCCAATAGATGAGACCAGAAGAAATAAGAACTCTTTGCTTTCCTCAAAGAACATTTTTAATGGCTACATAATATCAGCATAAACAAAGGTGAAACCAAGACTGAAAGTCACTCCCCCCAAAAGGTTACAGAGTAAAAGTTGAACTACCCACCCACTGATATGTCATAAATCATAATCCCCAATTAACACCTTTGGCGGGCTTCCTAACGACAGCTCCAGCCCACCAAACACTTAAGCTGCTTGACCTTAGTTCCTACAAGGAAGTTATTGTTTTGACCAAAGTATAAGAATGCAGTCTCCCCCCTCCCATTGCAGCCAAAAAAGGAGGAAACATGGCTGCATTCAGAGTGTTTGAAGGTCTGACACACAGTGCTTTACAGGCCTTTCTAAGCAGTTTATAGAGTCAGCATATTTCCCCCAACAATCTGGGTCCTCATTTTACCGACCACGGAAGGATGTGTGTGTGTGTGTGTGTGTGTGTGTGTGTGTGTGTGTGTGTGTGTCTATACAGTGTATATATATATATATGGATCTTTGGTCATTCGCGTTTTTCCCCACGTAGAATTGAAGGTGTAGGAGCAACGTTTTGACGGAATCCCATCCGTCATCCTCAGGCTGGTGGCTTCAGCTTCCTTCTTCTGGGAGAAGCATGTGATAGTGGCTGTTTGTTCCTCTTTTTTAAACTGCCAGAGGGGGTGTGTTCTGTGGGTGGAGGTGTGCTCTGATTGGGTGGGGGATTAGGTGTGTTGTGATTGGGTGGGAGTGTGTTTTGAATGGTGGGTGTGTTCTGATTGGGTGGGGGGGGGTTTGAGTGGATGGGCTGGTCTCAGCTGCCAGCCTTAGACCTGAGCTGGTGAGTTGTGCTGCTTTTGTTCAGCTTCGTGTTTGTGGTGATGCCATGTTTTTATAGTGGGTGTCAGTTTGCTTATTGTGTGGTTTGGAGGGGTTTAAAGTGGCTGATGTTGCAGCTGTGGTTAGGTTTCTGTTTTGTGGTTGTGCGTTGTTATCATTGTGGGTTCGGATTTGGTTTTTGAATGGTTGTGTGGTGGTGATGTCATGTGATGTTATCATGAGTTTGGGTCTGGTATCATTCTTGGTGGTTGGGACTCGTCTGTCAATCAAGGCGGGTTTCCAAATGGCTGGTAGGCGAGAGGTATCATCTTGTTTGTTCATGCTGTGGGGGCGTTTTTCTATCTCAATGGCTTCTCTGATTATTCTGTTGTTAAAATGTTCGATTTTGGCGATAGTTTTTGTTTTTGTTTTTGTTTTTTTTAAAGAGGAACAAACAGCCACTACCACATGCTTCTCCCAGAAGAAGGAAGCTGAAGCCACCAGCCTGAGGATGACGGATGGGATTCCGTCGAAACGTTGCTCCTACACCTTCAATTCTACGCGGGAAAGAACCCGAATGACCAAAGATCCACATACAAACCCCCGTGAAAACCTCAGAAAATATATATATATATATATATATATATATATATATATATATATATATATATATATATATATATATATATACCCGTATATACTTGAATATAAGCCGACTCGAGTATAAGCCAAGACCCCCAATTTCACCCCCAAAAACTGGGAAAAGTTGTTGACTCGAGTATAAGCCGATCCGCCGTTCTGCAAGCCTCCGCCACCGGCGGAGGCTGGATCCACACTCTGCAAGCCTCTGCCGCCAGCAGAGGCTCGATCCGCCATTTTGCAAGCCTGAATACACAGGAATACCCTGTGTGGCCGCGGCTCTCGGGGAAGCCCTGGCTGTCCGCTTCCTCACTCCACGCTGCCATTCGGGGCCCGCGCGTTCCCCGGGCAAATCTCGGCGCCCAGCAGGCGAGGAAACACGCCCGTTCCAGTCGCCCCCCCTTCCCTCAGGAGACGCGAAGCAAGTGACCGCCCGGACCTTACCGAGGACTTGCGCGCGGTCTCCGTTCCTCCTGCCGACGTTTGGGGAGGTTTGGGCGCCTCCCCAAACCTCCCCAAACGTCGGCAGGTCTCCGTTCCTCCTGCCGACGTTTGGGGAGGTTTGGGCGCCTCCCCAAACCTCCCCAGGTCTCCGTTCCTCCGCGCAGACCTGCCGACGTTTGGGGAGGTTTGGGCGCCTCCCCAAACCTCCCCAGGTCTCCGTTCCTCCTGCCGACGTTTGGGGAGGTTTGGGCACCTCCCCAAACCTCCCCAGGTCTCCGTTCCTCCGCGCAGACCTGCCGACGGTGGATGGGGCAGCACTTAAAACTTTATAAAAGATTTTCCATAAAGACCTTTGCCAAATATGAATACAGTTTTGGTTTATAATACAGTATGTCTGCAGGAAAGCTTAATCTACATCCACATCTCTGGTTTGCTTAGTTTGTAGGCAAAATTGGCTTAATCCAGTTTGAACCTTTTCTCACATATTCTAGCTGGCATAACAAAAATATCTCAAATGTAATCAGACAAAAATGCACAAACCAGAATGCAACGCTTTGGGGATAATATGGGGATAATATTTAATAGTACTATTTTTCTCATGTAAATCTATTTTTGTAGAAAACTTTTTTTAACCTAGAATAAGATTTAATAAAGATACTTATGATTTGATGCTGAAGAGTTCTGTGTGTGTGTGTGTGTGTGTGTGTGTGTGTTTATTGAAAGGATTTGTGTCTTGCACTTCAGTTGAAAGGCTCCAAGATGGAACAACAATCAATAGTAAAGGGTCAGTTTCTGAACTTAGGATTAAAGGCTGGGAAATCACAAGAGGAGAACAAGAATATTCTGTTATCTGTTCTTAATGTCGAAGATTGTAGTTTTTCCTTTTATTGCAGCTCAAAAAGGGAGAAGCAAAATCTAATAGCACTGGTTTACTAAGAATGCAGAGAGTTCCTTATTTTCCTTCTCTCCCTTTGCCACAGCCGATAAAATACTGTAAATTCATACTGTATAATTACCGTAATATAAATACCATTATTGTATTATTCCCTTCCTTCCTGGTCATGAAGGAATTGTTTAAAGTTTTGTGAATGCATTTTAAATGGATTTTTTTAAAAAAAAAAGTGGGAGGGGAAGAAGTAAAATCATTATAGAAGTACAATATTCCTAAATTGAATTTTGTAAAAGGAGAAAGTCACCTTGAAGATTGAATGTATCTATCTATCTATGGTTGAAAGATATACACTGTGACAGTAAGCTTGCTAGTCTGGAAACTAATGAAAATTTGACAACAATAAAATAGAATAATAGAGTTGGAAGGGACCTTGGAGGTCTTCTAGTCTAAACCCCTGTTCAGGCAGGAAACCCTATACCATTTCAGGCAAATGGTTACCCAGTTTCTGTTTAAAAACTTCCAGTTCTGGAGCATTCACAGCTTCTGGAAGCAGGTTGTTCCACTGATTAATTGTTCTAACTGTCTAACTAATTAAGGTTAAGGAGGAGAGAGACAGTAATAGGGAAGAAGAGAAAAATCCCACATACAGTTAGTCTTTTGATTTATAACAGTTCATTTAGTGACAAAGTTACAGTGGCACTGAAAAAAAGTAACTTATGACTGTTTTACACGCTTCAAAATTCAGACGCTTGGCAAATGACTCATATTTATGATGGTTACAGTGTCCCTGGGGTCCTTTTTGCAACCTTCTGACAAGCAAAGTCAATGGGGGAAAGCTGGATTCACTTAACAACCATGCTGACTAACTTAACAATTGAAGTGATTCACTTAACAACGGTGACAAGGGCATAAAATGGAACAAAACCCATTCTCCAAAGCACCTCAAAGCAGGACAAGAAGCAATGGATGGAAACTAGTCAAGGAGAGAAGCAACCTAGAACTAAGGAGAAACTTCCTGACAGTTAGAACAATTAACCAGTGGAACAACCTGCCTCCAGAGGTGGTGAATGCTCCAACATTGGAAGTTTTTAAGAGGAGACTGGACAGCCATTTGCCTGAAATGGTATAGGGTTTCCTGCCTGAGCAGGGGGTTGGACTAGATGACCTCCAAGGTCCCTTCCAACTTATTATTATTACTTAAACTGCATTGCTAAAATTTGAACTCAATAGTGGTCATAAATCAAGGACTACCTGTACAGAGGAAGTTTCCCTTAACATTAGGGTTTCCCAACCTCAGCCATTTTAAGATAGGTGGACTTCAACTCTCAGATTTCCCAAGACAGTGTCTGATAAAAGCAAGCATTTACATGGACACAAACAAGACCGCACATTAGATTTAAGATTGGCATTTGTATAATGCTAGTTTAGTGCCAATGATTATCTAACTACCCATTGTTATTAAATTAAAATAAATGAATCCAAGAAAAAAGTGAGAATGAAAGACATATATACACCGGAGACCAATTACTTGTGTCTCCAATCACACTTGGCGAATAAAGTATTCTATTCTATTCTATTCTATTCTATTCTATTCTATTCTATTCTATTCTATTCTATTCTATTCTATAGAATATATTTGTATCAAAATATGATGATGTTACCTAGTTTGGGCAATGAAACATCTGCAAAAAAACCAACTAATCTCAGAAAGTTTATAAAAAGCTCTATATAATATATATATATATATATATATATATATATATATATATATATATATATATATATATATATATATATATATATATATATATATATTATATGTAAAATATATAAAATATATTTCACATATAAAATATAAAAATATATAAAAGTGATTGCAAATAATGTAGTCAAAAAGCCAAAGAAATGGTAAAAAATAAAAGAAGTAGAGAAAATGCAAGCTATTTCAATAGAACTAAAAATGGCTTGGAAGTGGTGAAACAAGGATCCTTTATCAGAATAAATGGAATTAAGTGATATAATTATTTGGGATGAAGCTAAAGTGTAGGAATGCTCCAACGAGTGTTTTAGAGGCTTGCATGTAAATACTAGTGATATATCAAAGAACAGCATTTGAAATGAGTAGTATAAATGTTAGTGTAGAGAGAAAAGGATGGAGCCATAATTCTTGTGAGGATGTTGAAAAATGATCAAGTGGTTGATACAGATGGTATAACTGGAGAAGTGCTAAAATATGAAAGTGTTTTGCTTACGGAAGGGTTGTGCAGCGTGTTAATGATCTGTGTAAAGATTGCATCTGTGCCTGATGATTGGAAGAATGATGTGATGTTTCCCTGCAGAAAGGGAACAAAAGTGAATGCCCAAAGTCTGTAAGAAAAATTAGTTTGTTAGTATATCTGAGAAGTTATTTTGCCGAATTCTCATTAAAAGGATACAAGAAACATCAATGAACAGAAGTCGGGAAGGGCAGATTGGTTTGACCGACAGAATGTTGCTCATAAATGTGGAACTTAAATTGGATGAATGAAATAAGAATGTCATATGATAGATGTAAAGTATACATGTAAGATAATGTTTAAGATTTCACTTGATTAGCACATAATTCCTCTGAGGTGCAAATAAGTCTATTATCGAAACAGAGGGAAAGGTAAGTCCAAAGTGGGTGGGGATGTAACCACTCTCCATAAACTAACGTAATTATTGCATACATTTTGTTAGGCATATGGTGTTAGCCTACAATGTTGGGTTGAAAATATATTAACCATAATGCTATGTCTTTAAGATGTTAATTGGCCAATGGGTGTGTAAGTGTTCTCATGGCCATAAGAGGAAGCTAGGAACGTAGCTTCTCTCTCTCTCTGAATTCACTGATCTCTACTGTTACTGTTTTTGCTCTGCTGTTGGTTTACTACTGTTGTAAACCTGAACTGTGTATTTGACCTCTGGACCGGTAAGAAGACTTTGTAGCTTGGACTGTTGCTATTGTTTATGACCTGGACTGTTTATTTTTGACTGTGCATTTTTGTCTTTACACCACCTCAAAGTAAAATACTTTTTGCTTTTAGAACTCAGTGTACTCCTGTGTGTGACTTTTACTACTCTCAGTACCCTTCCTTGTCTGTGCAACTCTTTGGTAGCACAAGGAGACCTCTGCACATCAAATTCCTTAACACTGGTTATGGGCCCAGACCTGTACTGAGAGTTAGTACACACAGTATTCCTAGCTGAGTTTGTGTTAGCTATTTTGGTGTAAAATGGCACAGGAACTGTTGTCAGGCATCTCCTGGATAACCCGGTTGGATGGGACAAACTATGTTTCCTGGTCCACGAAATGCTGCTTGCTTTTGCGCAAGGAAGGACTATGGGCTGTTGTAAATAACCCACCAGATACTACTGCTTGGGATCCAGATAATGAAGAGGATGCAAAGAAGTTAGACAACTTTAAACGTAGCAACGAGAAAGCTCTTTGCATTATTGGACTAACACTGAATGACCAGCAGCTTGTCCATATTCGTGGTGAGGAGTCTGCTGCTAGGTGTTGGGGCGTTTTGCGAAGGCTTTATGTTCGAGACAGTGTGGGTGCACATATACACCTTACACGTAAGCTGTTTAGGGCTCGTCTGCAGAAGAATGGAGATATGCTGACCCATTTAAATTACATGAAGGCAACTTTTCAAGAGCTTCATGAAAAGGAGCTGATTTTTTCAGAGTTGCATCAGGTCTACATTATTCTGTCATTTTTGGATGAGAGTTATGATGGGTATGTTTCTTCTTTGGAAGTCCTGACCAGAGAGGAACTGACATTGACTAACATTACTGGGAGACTGCTGGAAGAGTCCAGAAGGAGGCGTGACAGAGACCAGCTGAGAGAGACACAGCCACGAGAGGAGCAGCAATTCACCACTGCTTACAACGTCAAGAAATGTTATTCTTGTGGGGCTAGAGGGCATATAGCCAAATTCTGTAGAAAGGGTAGAAAACAGAATGTAAATAGCAGTGGGAAGGCAAAGAAGAGCATTGGTTTGGCTATTTCTGGTGAACCAACATCCAGAAAATATGAATTGTGGGTTGTTGATAGTGGGGCTTCACAATGCATTACTAAAGAGAAAAAGAGGTTTGTTAATATGAAAAACAGCAACCAATATGTTTCACTAGCCAACGGTTGGAGGATGAAGGCCTCTGGTGAAGGTAATTCCTATTGTCCATGCATTGATGAACAGTTACCTATGTTATATATACCTAAACTAAGATTCAACCTGTTATCTGTAAGGGAATTGGTTAAGGTTGGGTTTGTGGTAACATTCAGAGGGGAGCAATGCACTATTGAGAGGAATGGAACCTGTGTAACCGCTAATTTGAAAAATGG
Organism: Vipera ursinii; assembly: GCF_947247035.1. Classification (NCBI taxonomy): domain Eukaryota; kingdom Metazoa; phylum Chordata; class Lepidosauria; order Squamata; family Viperidae; genus Vipera; species Vipera ursinii. Next base: position 166,281,044 of record NC_139512.1, read on the forward strand.
TTTATTCTTTCTCACAAGTAACCAGGTTAGTACAGTTAAAGCTAACTCAATATGTGAGAACAAGAAGCCACATGATGAATGTATACATTTATTGCATAGGCGGTTAGGGCATGTAAACTTTAACTCACTACGTAAAACAGTTGAATTAGTAGAGGGAATTAAACTGAAGCCATGTAGTAAGTATTTGAATTGCAATGCCTGTAATCAGGAAAAGAGCAAGGCAACTCCTGCAAACAGGGTAAACAGCTTCAAAACAACTGTTCCTTTGGAAGTTGTGTTTGCTGATTTAATTGGACCCATGAAACCATGTTTAGGAGGATCATGTTATATTTTAAGTATATTGGACCACTACTCTTGTTATGGTTTTTGTTATCTGCTTAAGTCAAAGGCAGACACTTTCCAACAATTTGCAAACTGGCTGAAATTCGTGGAAAGGAAAACAAATAGAAAGGTTCAGTGCATAATTACTGATAATGGTACTGAATTTACAAATAAGCGTTTTGTTGATATGTTACAATCAGCTGGCATTGAGCATAAACGTTTAACCCCTTATAGGCCTCAACATAATGCATTTGTTGAGAGACGTGGGCAAACGTTACAAGCCATGATGAGAACCATGTTACAAGATTCTGGCTTAACAGATAGACTGTGGGGGGAGGCAGCAAAATGTGCAAACCATGTTCTGAATATAGTTGTTAATACTTCTACTGGTAAAATACCATACACAATATGGCATGGTAGAAAACCAAACCTTGATTACCTGCACACGTTTGGCACCCCAGCTTGGGTCCACATTCCTGCACAACTCAGGAGTAAAGGCCAACATAGGGCTAGGCAATTATACTTCGTAGGTTACGAAGCTAACCATAGATCCTATCGTTTCTGGGAACAAGGCACAACTAATGTATATAACAGTGCATGTGCAAAATTCCTTGAGCACGTTGGTTGGGATAGGTTAGAGCAAGAAACTGTTAATACTGATCCTCTAGTGTTTGAGGACTCCCATGATAACGTAACAAGTAATGATAATACATCTCCTGTAAATATAAAAGATGAAGAGGAGATAGGGGAGATAAAAGAGGAATCAGAGGAAGGAGAGGAGTCAGAAATTCAAAGCCCTGTAATTCCTTGGCGTTCAACACGCATCAGACGTCCACCTGATCGCTATGAAGCTAGTATATGTCAAGTTAGTGTAGAGCCTTCTAACTATGATGAGATCAGGATGTATCCTGAAAAGGAACAGGCATCATGGAAAGCTGCAATGAACAGGGAGTTGAAGTCTTTGCAGGATCTTAAGGTTTATGAGAAAGCTAAACTGCCTCCTGGTGAGCAAGCTATAGGTTGCAAATGGATATATAAGATAAAGAAGGGTGTAGATGGGACTGTAACCCATAAGGCATGTTTCGTTGCACAAGGTTTTGCCCAAACTACTGAGGATTATGACGAAGTGTTTGCACCCAGTCTGAGGGCAACTACTTTAAGAGCAGCTTTAGTATGGGCGGCTAAAAACCAATATATAGTTAACCATGTAGATGTTGAAACTGCATATCTACATGCTCCATTGCAACATACTATTTATTTAAGACTACCACCAGGATTGACCAATGATAGAAACCATGATTGTTGGGAATTAAAGAAAAGCCTCTATGGATTGAAACAATCAGGCTATGAGTGGAACAAATGTATAGTTAATGAGTTGAGTGCATTAGGTTTTGTAGCCAGTAATGCTGATCCTTGTTTGTTTAGAAGAGAACACAATGGAGTGTTATCTTTTCTTTTATTATTCACAGATGATATTGCAATAATAACAAAAACTGAGTTAGAAGCACAAACTATCATTTCAAGATTGCAAAATAAATTCACAATTAGAAATCTTGGGAAAATAAGCCACTATTTGGGGTTAGATATTGTGAAAACAAATAGGGGTTTTAAGATTTCACAAGCCAGTAAAATTTCTCAGTTATTAAAGAGATACAATATGGAAATGTGTAAACCAGCAAAAACTCCGATGGCTATGGATTTTAAGGACACTAATGTTGAGAGTCCTGTATTTGATAAGACTATGTACCAATCTTTGATAGGAAGTCTTATGTATTTGAGTAATTGGACTAGACCTGATATTTCTTACTGTGTAAACCAATTAGCTAGGTAAAACAATAATCCAACTGTTAGACACTGGCAATCAGCTAAACGAGTATTAAGGTATTTGAAGCAGACTATTCACTACTCGTTATATTTAGAGCCAAATCGTAAATTAATCCTTACTGCATATGCAGATGCGAGTTTTGCCTCTGATACAAACACTCGTAAATCTACCTCAGGGTTGGCTATAATGTTGGGTGATTCTTTGATTGGATGGAAGTCCATTAGACAAAGACACATAAGCTTATCTACAATGGAGGCTGAATTTTCATGTCTATCAGTGTTATGTACAGAACTGCTAGTGTACAAACAATTATTGTTAGATATGGGTTTAGATGTAAATGATCCATTTATTGTGTATGAGGACAATCAAGCTGCGATAAAGATGGCAAATAATGCTGCAGTAAGAACAAGATCTAAATATACTGATCTTCGTTATTTAAATGTCAGACAATGTGTCAAAGGTAAATTAATACAGCTAGAGTATTGTTCATCTGATGTAAATATTGCAGACCATTTTACGAAGGTACAAAGTGCTGTGAAACACAATGCTAATTGTGAAAGAATGTGCATAAGATTGTAAGAGTTATATATTATTCTACCCAAAGGGGAGAATGTTAGGCATATGGTGTTAGCCTACAATGTTGGGTTGAAAATATATTAACCATAATGCTATGTCTTTAAGATGTTAATTGGCCAATGGGTGTGTAAGTGTTCTCATGGCCATAAGAGGAAGCTAGGAACGTAGCTTCTCTCTCTCTCTGAATTCACTGATCTCTACTGTTACTGTTTTTGCTCTGCTGTTGGTTTACTACTGTTGTAAACCTGAACTGTGTATTTGACCTCTGGACCGGTAAGAAGACTTTGTAGCTTGGACTGTTGCTATTGTTTATGACCTGGACTGTTTATTTTTGACTGTGCATTTTTGTCTTTACACCACCTCAAAGTAAAATACTTTTTGCTTTTAGAACTCAGTGTACTCCTGTGTGTGACTTTTACTACTCTCAGTACCCTTCCTTGTCTGTGCAACTCTTTGGTAGCACAAGGAGACCTCTGCACATCAATTTCCTTAACACATTTAACTAGTATAAGAAAGATTTGATTGGGTCATGGCATGTGCTGGTTAATGAGATCAGAAAGAGGCGATGGAGTTGAATTCAATGAATTGAACAAAGGGATCTAAGCATATCTCTATCAAGATGTTACTTTTTTTCTTAGGTTCATCAAATAAATAAATAAATAAAATAAATACCCAGGCCTCCCAGTAGTTCTATTCTGGCATAGCACAATATCCGAATCATTATTTCTTTGTTTCTTAAGAGTTTTATGGCTATGCTGATTTTAAATTCATTTTATGGCTAAGCTGATTTTAAATGTATTTTAGACAGCCTGTTTCTTTGGTGGGTCAATGAATGGAATATGCAGATTAGTTCCAAGTTACACACGAACGGCTTGAACAAATGTTTGACTTTTGCCTACAAAAGTCAAACTATGGTCTTGACACCCATTCTCTCTTCCTTGTAAAAGTTTTACCATGAGTTGTCTCACTTGCCACATATTCTTCAGCGGTATAAAAGAATTTAGAGGTCCCTTGGGTATTAAAGAACCATTAAAGAGGGACTTGGAGAAGTGGTTTTACAAGCCAGAGCTTGAAGCAAGTGTTAGAAAGGAACTCGAGGGACAGAGAAAAATTAGGATGGACTTTCGAAATTCTGTTATTATGCCCAACTACAACATATAAGCACCCCTGGGATCACTGTACTGTTTGTTTCTTGAATTGATCTGTCTCAAAGGGCTGATAAGCTGTCAATTCTGGGGTTATTGTGGAATAATTTTAATTTTGCAGTTATTTTATCTTCATTTTCTAAAACTAATATCATCAGATATATTTTGAAATGATGGACAGTCTATATTGATTTGAAGGGAGACCGGGAAAGAGGCTTGGTGGTGGATTGTCCATGCTAGAATTGCAAAGAAGCCAAGACCTTACTTTCTGTTTGACAAAATATGGTTTCTATTAAAATGTTTCATTTTTCAACAGATCCTTAATGAGATATTGCACAAATTCAGGCTGAGTACCTCAGCAGCTGAAGTACAAATATATGTGAGTGCCTCCATTATTATTTTTTTAAAAAAAATAAGGGTCCATCAGGAATAATAACTGTGATAAAGAAAGGTTTTACACCTCTGTTATATTCTTACTTCGCTTTTCCAGGAGAAAAATGCTGATACTCTTTTCTATTATTCTAAAAATTACGCATCTAATAGTAATAGCAAAACATGGAAAGAAAAGGTTCAAATATTAAATGTTTATTTATTTTATTATTTATTTTATTAGATTTATATACCGCCCTTTCCCGAAGGACTCAGGGCGGTTTACAGGGTATTTAAAACCAAACCAATACAAAAGTTAAAAACAATTTAAAAAAAGATTAAATTATCCCTAAAAATAAAAACCCCAGTTAAAAATTCTCAGCCTGGGCCGGAGTGATCAAAGAGCCAGGTCTTCAGGTCCCGGCAGAATGAACGAAGATCAGGGGCAGTCCTAAGCTCCACGGGCAGCTGGTTCCAAAGGGCAGGCACACCCACAGAGAAGGCCCTCCCCCTGTGTGTTATCCGCTAGCAGTCTTTTACCGGCGGCACCCTGAGAAGACCCTCCCTGTGTGAGCGCACTGGACGAAGGGAACTTGATGCTGGCAGCAGGTGTTCCCTCAAATATCCCGGACCCATGCCATTTAGTGCTTTATAGGTCATCACCAGCACCTTGAATCGCACACGGAGGGCAACCGGAAGCCAATGCAGCTCGCGGAGTAGAGGTGTTACATGGGAGTATCAGGAAACCCCCATCACAACTCGCGCGGCCGCATTCTGCACCAGCTGAAGCCTCCGAGTGGTCCTCAAGGGCAGCCCCATGTAGAGACCGTTGCAGTAGTCTAAACGGGAGGTCACGAGCGCATGAGTGACTGTGCGTCGGGCATCTCGGTCCAGGTAGGGTCACAACTGGCGCACCAGGCGAACCTGGGCAAAAGCCCCCCTGGTCACGGCTCCTATATGGTCTCCAAAATTGAGCCGTGAGTCCAGGAGGATGCCCAAGTTGCGAGCCCTATCAATGGGGGGTAACACCTCACCCCCCCCAATGTTAAAGCTGCCTTATGCTGTTTGAACAAAATGTATTGTCCAAAATAATAGTATAAACAAAATGCAAGTCACCAAGGTTAACATAACTGACCAGCTAAAAACTTGGATGCATTTTCAGTATCTGTTTCTTCACTTTTGTTGGTAGGAAGTTGCTATAAGAAAAAGTTGTGTTACTCGTAGTAGTGAAATGAAGGCCTTTGCAGTGCACTTTAATCAATGCACTATGTATGAATTTTGGACTTCCGAAGGAGTTCCTCCAGTTGAAATTCATCACTGAAGGCAGATTCCTCATGGTAATGATTGCTGATGTGACTACTGTGCATTACTGGACCAAAAAATGTTTAGAGGGTGACCTGAAAACTGATTAAGAGAACCTGTAACAATGCTATTAAGTTTCAGAAGGAAAATATTTTTGAATTGGTTAAGGACAATCAGAAGATCACTCAAAAGTAAATTGCTGTCATTTCATACAAACCGATACAATAGGTCACATTATTGAGGGTCTTCAATAGTGAAAGTTTGTGCAAGATAGTTTCCCCTGTGTTGACGGCACTTCAAAAATTGAAATTTACCAGCAATTGTGGTCATGCTGTGAAAATGAAGGTGAGGAATTTCTTCATAGCACTGAACTGTCAACAAAACACAGCTTTATCATTATGACTCTGAAACAGTCTTCGGAATATCATCACGGAGGTTTACCTGTTGGAGAAAAAAAAATCTAAAAACCTGGCTTCGGCAGGAAAACTCACAACTGCAATTTTTAAGATACAAATTGTGTTATTCACCTGGATTTTCTTGAACCTTGCATCACTCAAACTGCTACCCTGCTACACTCCTCAGGCTTCATCAGCATCTGATTGATGTGAATGGACTGAAAGAATGATCAGGACTTGGTTGAAAGATGATGTAAAGTAGAAATGTGCAGCAAATGATTGTGATTATCTGAAGAATATAAGTTAAAAAAGGAGCTCATTTCAAGGATTATTTTTCTGTTTCATTTATTAAAATATCTGTTTAAAGTTATGGAGGTGGAGGCATTAATTTTCATACTATTCTTGTAGATCATGAATTAAAGAAAAGAAAGAAAGCAAATAAAGAAGGGTTTGCAATGTGCAATAACATTCTTTGAAATTAAAGCAACAAATAACACAATGCTACTTTTGTTAGAATTGCATATCTAAATATTCAGAGATTTTTGGCCCAAAAATACAATTCAGGGTGTGTATAAATATCAGAAAACAAACTGAAAGGCCTGTGTAATTTTCAAACAAGCAGAACTCTGTGTTAAAACTCTAGTATCACAAACTGTATTTACTTATTTATATGAAAAAAAGTTTTCATTTTGAGAAAGGAATTTGGGGATGTAAACCAGTCTTACACCACTTGTAACATTAACTGAAACTTGGTTTGACTCTTTTGCACTCTCTGTTTTACCAGCACCCCCAGAGTCAGATAATGCACTAATGTTGCTTAGACTTTTTTTTACACTAGTGAAATTTAGGGCACAATTCATGTTGGGTGTTTTTTTTTCTCTCTGCCTTTTTCACAAATTGTTCCTGCATTTTGTTTGTGCTGATAGTGATACTCACAGTCCTTTGCCTGACCATTTTTCAGAGTGGGTTATATTGACAGCTATTCGACTGATATTGGAGGTGACATTTTGTTATTTTAACAGATGCAGGGTAAATACCTTTTGTTAAGATTTTTATTATCATGTACAGCTTTTGAATCTTTCATGAAAATGAAAAGCGAGTAATACATTTTTCAAACATAAAAATAATGGCTCAGTGACTTTGTGAACAGTCAAGTATTTTTCTTGGCAGTAATATGGAAATGTTTACCCATCACCTTCACTCTTTCTCTCTGTGTGTCTGTCTCTGTCTCTCTGTCTCTGTCTCTGTCTCTCTCCTTCTAATGACCTGTATAACTGCTCTTTCCTCAAAATCTCCCATTAAAGTACTAACTAGTCTTGACCTTGCTGAGACGAATAATTGAGGTGGGACCTCCAGAAATCATTTTAAAATGACTGCAGTGACAAACAGCACAGCTTCACTGTCAGTGCTAAATGTACAGGAAGATCTAATTCCTCTCCTTCATTTCTTCCTCTCACTTTTCCCATACTTTTTTTTTTCCTTGCCCATGAAAAATGACTTCTTTCCATCTGTTGGCAGGGTTTGGCACAGCAGGTTGTTAAAGGTGTGATTATCTTGACAGCTACTGTGGGTTTTTACCGGTCCCTACACTGACAATAATTTGTTTCCTTCCTCTTTGTCGAAAGGAAATAAAATATACATTGGATGCATTTATGAATAAGCAAATTATTTGAAAAATAATAGCAAGATAGGAGAAGAGAAGAGAATTAGCTACATGTTTTATCAAGAGCCTTGGTGGAGCAGTGGGCTAATGCCTCCTTAAGTAACACCAGCTGCCTGCAATTAGTGCAGGTTCGAGTCCCACCAGGCTCAAGGTTGACTCAGCCTTCCATCCTTCCGAGGTAGGTAAAATGACGACCCAGATTGTTGGGGGCAATTAAGCTGACTTTGTAATAATGCCGCTTGGGGGGTGTATGAAAGCCCTAATAAGCAGGCATATACATAGAATGAAGGCTACTGCTAAGCTTGTAAGCCGCCCTGAGTCTTCGGAGAAGGGCGGGATATAAATGGAATTAAAATTAAAAAAATAAAAATAAATGTTTTGAAGAATATCCCTCGGAGAAAACATCAGTGATATGCCTTCAAAATGTAGCATGCATTCACTGTCCAGCAAATTTCACTTTAGGCTATGAAACTGTCCCAAGTTGCTATTTCTTTTCCAGTTGTCCTTCACGTTTGCTGAGTTCTTTTAAAGACATGTTTCATAAACTTGGCAACTAAAATGTGTGAACTTCAGTTCCCAGAATTCATCACCTAATCATGAAGTCCACACACCTTTAAGTTTGCAAGTTTAACACTGCTTTAAAGCAAGGAGAGCACAAAGCCCCATACTTCTGCCCAGCGTTCCCCTTGTAGGCACCCTAAGATTCTAACAATCAGTAGCGAAATGGCTGTATTTGTAAATTACATTTTTCCTTTCTTGTTTTCTTTTTTCTTTTTCTTTATAAAAGTAAGGGTGAGAGTGGGAGGTCTAGAGTCAGCACTCATTTGACAATTTTGATCCATTTGGGGCATTTGGGGCTAATGGTTGTTAAGAGCAGGAAGGCTTTGCAACCCAAGCTGCTCTCATTCCCACTGTTAATCTTTCCAATAATACAAAATCAATCCCAACATGGTGATCTGAATCACCTTGGAACTTGGGGAGATGGGTTAAAGATGGGGATTTGCGTTTGTTTAATGCAAAAATCCCCCCTCCAAAAAAAGGCTGAAAAACCCCCAAAGAACAAAATAATAATAATTCTTCCCCTTCTGGTGTTCCTGCAAAGGTAGGAGGGACGAGTTATAACCCCAACCCCTTAATTGTTATCCACATTTGTTTTAAACTCTGTACATAATGTTTCATTGTGAGAAAGTCCTCAGCTTGAAGATCAAAGTATTTCATGTGGCTGAAAAAGCAATAGGGGCATCCCCAGAGCACTTAAAACTTCTTGCTGTTTTATTTTAATCTGGTAGATCAAATTCTGAAGACTATGGGGAATTATTATATTAACTATATGTATATGGTTTAATTTAAATGTAAAAATAAATATTAGAAATAAATTTTCTCCTTTTCTTTTGGGCCTTATTCTCTTTGTTTTACTAGCCTACATGTCTTTGGGAAGGGTGTTTTCTTTGGCCATTGGCCCAAACAAAACCTTACTAGGAGCTCAACATGTCTATCATAACAATGGATTTTCATATGGGTAACATTCCTCAAATCCATACATCAGAACAAATGTTCTTTTGTGATATCATTCACCTAACTTTGTGTTACAGAAGAAATGTAGCTGACTTGCAATGCAGTCCTGCATTGATTTGTCATTTTACCCTCTTCACTTCTACTTCTGGCAATTCAAATAGCCAGCTTTGAACTGCAGGAATCTTCAGATCATTCTATACTACATGTACATTTCTGGAAGTCATCAGCAGTTATAGGAAATGTGCAAATCCTGCTTCTGAGTACATTGAAAAAGTTTTTGTGACATCTAAAACTCTTGGAACTGTATTTCCTTAAAAACCATGCAAAGTCTCTTTAACTTCTACAGTTAAATCATCCTTCTCAATCTGGAGTCATTACTGGATATAATGAAAGGGCAACTTTTCCAAATTCAGAATGGAATGGAACAGAACAGAATGGAACAGAACAATTTATTTGACCAAGTGTGATTAGACACACAAAGAATTCATCTCCAGTGCAGAAGCTCTCAGTATACATGTAAAGCAACAGAATCATCATCATCATTTTGTCATCCCAACAATAGCAGGGAGTAAAGTCAATAATAAGAAGGATAAATGGTAATGCTACAGCCACACTACACAGGTTAGGGTTAGGGTTAGGGCTATTAGACAGCACTGTGGTGCAATGGAAAAAAAATGTCTCTGTGTTTATTTGTTTTGGCATGTAGCATGTTCTGAGGGGAGGAGATGAAATTATTTATGTCCAGGATGTGAGAGGTCTGTAGATATTTTCTCAGTCCTCCTGACCCACACAATATACAGGTCTTCTCTGGTTGCAATTGTTTTTTCTGCAGTCATACATAACTATCCATTGGAGTCTGTACCTGATCTTTTTGGCTGCAGTTATAAGCCAGTTATAAAAGTACAAATGACAGACTCAATAATTCCTCTGTAAAAATGTATCAACATTTCCTGGGACAGTCTGAATTTCCTGAAATGACACAGGAAGAACATTCATTGTCGTGCTAATGATGATTCTCACTGGGTGAGATCATACGTGGTTTCGGAGTGAGGTATCATCAATATGCTGATGATACCCAGCTTTTCATCTCCACTCCGAACCAACCCAGTGATGCCCTCGATGTGATGTCCCGTTGCCTGGAAGCGGTACGAATCTGGATGGAGAAGAACAGGCTCCAGCTCAACCCAGCCAAGACCGAGTGGCTCTACGTGTCGGCATCTCGCATTGTCCAAGATCTACCATCTTTGGTAGGGCACGCAACTTAGGCGTCCTCCTGGATGCACAACTCGATTTAGAACATCATATAGGAGTCGTGGCCAGGGGGGCATTTGCCCAGGTTCGCCTGGTGCGCCAGTTGCACCCCCTATCTGGACCGAGATGCCTTATGTATGGTCACTCATGCACTCGTCACCTCCCGTATAGATTACTGCAACGCTCTCTACATGGGGCTGCCCTTGAAGACCACCCAGAGGCTTCAGCTGGTGCAGAATGCGGCCGCACGGGTTGTGATGGGAGCATCCGATACTCCCATATTACACCCCTCCTGCGTGGGCTGCATTGGTTGCCGGTTGCCCTTAGGGTGAGGTTCAAGGTGCTGGTTCTTACCTATAAAGCCCTACATGGCTTAGGCCCAGGATATTTACAGGAACGTCTGCTGCCAGGAACGATTTCCCATCGCCCTGTGCGCTCACACAGAGAGGGTCTCCTCAGGGTGCTGTCGGCCAGACAATTTTGGCTGGTGACCCCCAGGGGGAGGGCCTTCTCTGTTGGAGCGCCTGCCCTTTGGAATCAGCTCCCCCGAGAACTTCAGATGGCCCCAGATCTCCGGTCCTTTCGTCACGACCTAAACAAATACCTTTTCCAACTGGCCGACCTGGACTGAAGACGGGGGTTTTAATATTGCTTTATTTTATTGGTTTTAGTAAATAATGGGGCTTTGTAAATTTAATCTTTTTTAATATTTGTATTTATTGTTTTTATTGTTGTTTTATTGTTGTTAGCCGCCCTGAGTCCTTCGGGAGATAGGGCGGTATATAAGTCTCATAATTAAATTAAATTAAATTAAATTAAGTGTCCATTTCAAGCCCTGAGAGATTATAGAACCTCAAAAGTTGAAGGATTCTACTGCTGATACTGTGCTGTCAAATATATAATACATCTGGAGAAAGCGTACCTGATAAAAGCTGGAACAGATTGTCATGCACATTTATCTAAACTCACATATCATAATCCTGTGGTTTGTTCAATTGTTCTACTACTACTGTATGAACTTGATTTTAGAATGAATTTTCAATGGCCCCATTGTTTAATCCTTATTTGGGGAAACTGGATGGGCTGGTTCAAAAGAGAATCGGTATAGTTAATACAGCATGACCCAATTGATTTTTCATTAATTTCTCTTACGTTTTCTGGATTCTAGCTCATTATGAATGAGAAAGCCCTAAGGAAGTAGTGGCATTTATTTTTGAGTAGTTCTATATAGAACTGCAGTCTAGGGTCACATTTGAAGATGTTGGACTTGAACAAGGAAAATCTAGATTCAAATCCTCATTTGACCATGAACTCACTGGGAGCTATGGGTTCAATCTACCTTACATGTTATTGTGGAGAAAAAAAATGAAATATTCTAATATAAGCCATCTTGTGCTCTTAAGATAAAAGGTAGAATATATGTGCAAACTAAAACCTTAATTAATAGTTCTGCTTTCTTTCTTTCTTGGTACAGAAATTTTTCATTGAAACTAGAACTGTTACTCTTAGACTTAGGACCATGAAGGGTAAAAGAGGATTAATTTCTGTTAGTATTGAAGCTTGTTTTTCAGTCATTCTAAGAATCAAGGATGGTTGCACATGTTCAATCGCTTTTCCCATGTACCAGGAGAAACTAAGAGGAATGCATACTGTGGTTCAATAATCCTTGGGAGAGCATCTCTACTGTAACAGACCAAGATATATTGAAATATGGATATATCAATGCCTTCCTCTGCTGAATATTGATATAAATCTTATAAACTGTTGTTAAGTAGATTATGAATTCACATCTTTCCTATTATCTTGCAGAGAAGCCAGTTTGATTACTTGGAGCAATATTCTTACTAACAGCCATAGTCCATCTCTGAAAATATTCTTGGATTCCATGAAACAGAAAAGCTAATCAATGACAGTGCATTATCTAAATATGAATAATAGGTTCAAATTTGTTAAAAACCTAAGGTGAAGGTGTGGTGTTTTTACATGTCTGAAAGCTTTTTCTAGGTAACACTTAGGAAAGATCTTCCTGAAGCCAAAGATATCAATATGGGAATTCAATATTCCAGTTTACCCTACTGATACAGTTCTAAAAATTTTCAGCTATGATCAATACTCACACTGCCATTTCATTTTTTATTGAAAAGTTTTACAGTACATTTTTAATACAAAACCCCTCCCCTCCCCCTCCCCTCTCCCCAAACCTCCCCAACTCTCCCCTCCCCTCCCCCCTTCCCGACTTCCCAGAGCTAAATACAGGGTATAAAAATACAAACAAACATAATCTAAAATATGCAAACAACAATAAGATATTAAATTCTATCGTACTGCCATTTCAGATTATAGACTCCTTTGATCGCTCCTAGGTAAGATTAATTGGGCCCAAGGGTGATTTTCTAGACACTGGTACGTTCACTCAGCACAGGAAACAAGTCCTATAAACAGTTATTTAAGTGACTAAAGTATGGGGGATTAACACTGGAGTTGAAGGTGTTTCCCCTGCAACAAGGAGATATGCTTTCTCTCTCCCCCACCCCACTTCCAAAGTTGCACAGAAACCTGTTCCAAGGGATCGTCAAACTTTTGGGATCAATATTCAAGGAATCTGATAGGGAAGGAGCTTGCTATAGATAGTGAGTAAGTACCTTGTATATATTTAAGTTTCAATTCATATTTCTGGTCTTCCACATATTGTTAAATCTTAACATGTTAGTCATCATAAATATACTGTATCTAAGTGTGTTTTTGGTCCATTGTTATACAGAATTATGGTATTATAAATGTTTGAATGGGAAGTACTATAAGTGTAAAAATAACATTCAAGATAATCAACAGGAATAAATAAACATATGATTCCAGGTTTTCCACAAAAGAAAAACAATTTGTTTTGTGATCAAATAAACACCAATGTGGATTCTCTTAGCTATGTATTCTAAAGTTTGTATTTATTTTATTCTTATCCCCCCTTTATTATTTTTACAAATAAATCAAGGCAGTGAACATGGCTCAACATACCTTCCTTCCTCCTATTTCTCCCACAACAACTCTGTGAGGTGGATTGGGTTTTAGAGAGAATGACAGTCCCAAAGCCCACCAGATGGTTTTCATGACTAAGGTGAGACTTCAACTCATGGCCTCCTGATTTCTAGCCTGGTACCTTAATCACTTGACCAAACTGGCTCTCAAGTTACATCTTAACCTGCAGAAAAATTTGCAGATTCACCATGCACAATATCTAGTTTATGTCTTAGTCTGTATATGGCAGTTTTTTAATCTCATAGTTAATCGTACCTCCTTTGATATATGGGTTTTGATATAACTATATGAATCATTATCATCCTTCTTAACTGACTTTTCTTAAAAGAAGTTTTTTACAGGAATGAAGGGAATAATTGTGAAGAAATATAGTATCTCAGCAGAATACTAATAGTTCAACCTCTCTCTCAAAAAAAAAAAAGAATTCCATCAAGCAGGAATCCAGTGTTCTCCTCAGGGAAATGTCTTTGAACTGATAATATTGCCCTCTCCCCAGATGAATTAAACAGTGTAAAATGATGACTGAGAGATTGTACAACGTTAGTGAGTCTGTGATAACCAAGTGTTTATTGTGTTACCTAAAAATGCCATGAATAAAATTGCTTCCACCAACTTAAAATGAGAGAACAAGGACTGGTGGTAAAACCCACACAGCCAGATAGGGTCAGAAATTAAAGCTCAGGTTATTCCGAGTGCTGTGCCTGAAAACAAAAAAGGATTGTGGAAGCTGTAGGAGATGCCACCTAAAGCCTGCTTGGCTAAAGTGGAGGAAAGGCTGTCAAGGAGCAGAAGAGATACTGTTGTGATTCAGGGTCAGCCTGTGGGTTCGGCAGTTGGGTCGGATGACTCAGAGGAGGAGGGGGGTGTTGAAGAGCTTGCTGAGGGGGTTGAAGATCTTGCTGATGAGAGCCCTCAGCCAGGCCCCTCCCACCTGGTCACCACGGAGACCCAGCTGTGTGAGCCTGACAGCATGGATGAAGATGACCCACAGCTGGCCCTGTTCAAGGATGCCCGACGCAGGAGGCAGTCAATCAGGAGTAAACAGTGGAAGGCAATGGGGCACCTCGGAAGGAGGCAGAGAGAAGCCACGCCCTGAACTGTATAAAAGGGGAATGCGTGGGAGGGCTGGTTTGCTGAAGGCAACCGCTTGATTAGTTCCTGTTTCATAGCTCCTGTTTCATGGTTGGTGTCTTGTTTTGCTCTGTTTTATCTTAATAAATTTGGCAGGCTTAATTCCAGCCTCTTGCCGTTTGTAAAGGGGTTGTCCCTGCCTTTACTGCAGGGCCGGTAGCAGGCTGGTACAGAACAGATACCACTAGGAAATTAGAATGGTTATTTGGGTAGTGAAGTAGAAGGAACTGAAAGGGAAGGAAAGAAAAAATAATAATATTAGGAAGAGACCCAAGAGAGTGGAAGGAAAGAGATAAACAGCAGAAAAAGGAGGTACAGGGTAAGGCACTTCTTGGTGCTGATATACTGTATATATTGTTCTAAATATATTTACAATAGGGAGCTAGGGAGATAAATTGGGCAGCTAGCTATGTTCAAATTGAACTGGGCAAGCCAGTCCAAAAAGTAGAGGTCAGATAATCTGGGACCAGAGAAAACAAATTCAGCCTTACCATATCCTAAATTGCCTATGTGGAAGTGCAGATTGTGAGTGGGACAGTGGAAAGTCAAGAGAAAAGGAAAAAAGAGAAGAAAAAAGGAAATATCATACTTTAGGAGTAAGAGTCTGAGATAGAAGGAGGAGGAGGAGAGGGAGGGGGAGAGGGAGAGGGAGGGGAAGAGAAGGATGAGGGGGGAAGAGCAGAACTGCCTACTTGGAATATGAGAAGAGGGAGGGCTGATCTCTGCCTCCCAGTAACATGAGAGCGGATGGGAGAATCGTATATATAAAGATGGGAGGGGAAAGGAAGTGGTTATTTTTGCTTTTCTTGTTGCCTGAAATAGTTGCCTGAGAGAGAGACGGAAAGATTGAGTAATGAATTTGCTGAACAAGTTCCAAGGATGCATGGTTGAAGAAACCATAGTGATAACAAGGAAAGCATGGATCTTGATGTCAGATAGAACTGCCATTAATGTTAGATATTTAATGGTCTGGAGAAACTCTTTAAGGGTTTGTTATAGCACAAGAGTGAAGATGGCCAGATCTGGACTAATGTGTAAGCTGAGTACTTTACTGAGCATTGACTGAAACAATTAGCAAGAACAAATTTATAGCGTCCAGAAAGTATAGAGGTTTGTATTCACAGAAAGTCACCCAGTGTTCATGCTTAACATTATATGGACTTTTACTAGAGAAGGGTAGGATGAAAGAACATGTATGATGAACTCCAAGAAACCTGGAGGATAAAATCATTCAGATCTGCTTGAAGTTGGATACCAATTGAACAAACTTTATTATATTGACTGAGATTCTCCCTTGTTGGCTAGTATGAATTTGTTCCAATTACTCCTAAAAAGCTAGAAAGCTTGGGTTTTTTTTCATAGATTTAGTGCTATCCCATGTGATCTGGACCTTGTCCCCATTGGCAAAGGCTACCAGGAAGGTAATAGGAGATTGGGTCACCATGGTGGTTAACCCATTCTTAAGAGATTGAATAATCCTGTTTGCTTTGAAAAAAGACAGGAATGTGTCCCCTCTTCGAGAAGCCATCAATTAAACTAGCAATATAGGACAATCTCTAATCTTCAACTTCCTCTTTGGACATGAAAATGTTATGAGTATTGTCTCTTTTATTATCTCTTTTTGCATGAAGTTTGGGCTATTCTCATGCATTTTGATTATTCGTTGTATTATAATTTAAAATTTTGTTTCTTTTTTTTCTCCCTACTCTAAAAAGGATTATGTAAGCTGCTCAAGAGTTCTACTTAATTGGAGCAGCAACAAATAAGCCCTAACATAAATAAATACATCTGCTTCATATCAGTTGTTTAATGAAATCTTCAATGGCTTAAAAGAAGATGAAGGGGCATAAATGGATGAATTTCAGGGTTATACATGTAATGAAAATAATTGTTTATGTCCAGACCCAGCCAGTTTGTCTCCATGTATTGTGGTCATATGATATGTAGAGTGAGTAACGTCTTGCAGCAGACAAGACAATCACCACCATTGGCCCATCAAATAAAGCTTTGCATTTATTGTAATCTCTTTTGCCTCCTTAATAGCCAAATATCTATAGGGTGCAGCTATATGGTGCAGCTCAAAATTTGACCATTTCCTTTTTCTTTCTCATTTTTTCCCCTCTGGAGGAAGTTGTGTCCCCTTTGCTTGGGCAAGACTGTTTATGAGTCGTTGGTTAAACTATCTGTGTAGCTTAATTAGAAGATGTGCCTGAAAGATGCAAATCTGCCTAAGCTCCTCTTGCTTGGAATTTTGCCTCCTGCATCCACATGCAAATATCTCTCTCCTTCCCAAAAGGATTTGTGAAATCATTCTATGTAAATACTTATTAGTTATGGGCTTCATGATGAAGCCCTCTGAGGCCGATTGTCTTTTCAGCCCAAGACATTTTTGCCTGCTCATCTGTTTTATTGGCCTGCAGAGCTAACTTGATGCCAAACTTGTGATTGCTGCATAAATTAGTCAGTGCAAGTTATTTCTCAAACTTTGCAAAAGTCCATAATTGCAAGACACTGGAGACATAATTGACAACACAATTCTTTTGAAGATGGGTGTTTCCCCCTACATCCCTGAAATCTTTTACTTAGGACTCAGTATCTTGGCTAAATTTTCAAGAACCCCAGCTCTAATGGTAGCCTGTTTCACATAGCTGTCTGGGAAGTGCAAGTTAGATCAATTCACTTCAAAACTGTCAAAATTAAATTAATGCTTTCCCCTGAATGTATGCATGGTGCCATCTTTTCCCCCATATTCTTTCTCAAATCTTCTTTTCCTCTTTAATTTTTTTGTGGTGACTTTCTATTATAAAATTTGACATTACAGTAAAAGGTAATTGTGTTAAAATTCTTTTATCAAAGACCTGTGTCAATATGCAAAATGGTGGTGTACAAACACCTTTCCTCTTTAGAGAACGTGTACTTGGTCCAGTAATTCAGATCCTCTAGCGATTGTCTAATTTGAGTGATTAAAACTATCAGTTTGTCCTTATTCCTCACTATTTCTGAGACCCTTGATGTACATGTTGTGAGGGAATCACAGAAGTATTTGGGGTCAGTAATGTCAGAAGAATAATTTGGAGTTACAATTCAATCTGGGGTTGCGCAAGAATAAATCAAAATGAAATCCAGACAGTTGTGAGGAAAAGAGATTTATTTTAATTCCAAAAAGCAAAGAGGTTTGCCTATGGAAGTAGCTACAGAGAAAATGAGGTGCAAAAGGGCTGTTTCATAGGGGAACTTGTCCTTGATGTGGGTCTTGAGGGGTGTACATGTTATCTATGATGCTTATTCTTGTGAACATATAGTCCTGCTGGGGGACAGTTTTAATTTATCTGTGTTTACAGACCTTCTCCTTTGATATGCAGATTATGTCAGGACAACTTATTTGGAGGGAATTTGAGTAAAAGATTTTCCCCTGTTTCTATTTTTACTTAATTTAAATTTGGCTTGACTGTCAATTAGTGGAGATGCTGTTTCTCAATCCATTGTGGATTCTGTGAATGTTTAAAGGAAGATGGAGAAGGAATGAAATATATGTTTGATATAAAACTTCCCACAGTAAAGTAGTAATAGTTGCTCTCTGCTGGCCATATGCTGAAAGGGAAACTGGACCAGGTGGTGGTTTTTATTGTTCCCTTCCCAATTCACCCAATACTTCTGGTAAAGGCAAATAAAGGCAGCATTGCTTTCCCTATGCAGCATTGCCTTCCCTATGTAGACAGCAGTAATAGGAACACTGGTCTCAGCATACTTGTTTTAAAACATCAATTATGTTTTTGAGCCCCATCTTGCATAATCAGATGTTAATTCAATGCTGTGAGAGGCTGATAATTTACTTAATCAGAAGTCCAGAAACTAGCAAACGTCTGCATTTCAAACTGCACATGATATATTTATAGCTTGGAATAATTCGTTATTAAGAAATTTGTTATTTCTTTCTAGATAAATACTTCCTCCCTTGCATCCTATACAGAAGTCTTTCATTTAGAAATTCCACCACAAACCTGAACTGATTCATTTGGAAATCATGCTTATTATTTCACTTACAATGTAGAAGAACATGCCCTAAATAATTTTGCTATTCTTTGGCAAAAATGCAATTCCCTTGGTCACTGGCCATAATATATCAGATTGCTCCAAGTTCTGAAATACTCTAGTTCCTAATTAATCTGCTTGCAATCCTCAAAATATTTAGAAAACATACCCAGTGTTGTTGTTTTTGGAAGCAGTAATTTAAGACAGAGAACAAGAGTGAATTAAAAGGTTTTTTTTTAAAAAAAATGAGCTTGCCCAAAATTTATAAATGAGAATTCATAAATGAGAATTAAAAAGTAAGATACATTGATGGATTCAGAAACCAGTCATAGCAGGGTATCCAAAATGTCTCTCTCCTTCGCAGAGTTTATTGCTTTTTTATACAGTTTTAACAAGCAGCAAAGAGTATATAGCAACAGCATCATTACTGGTGTATTCTCCTTGTCAATCTTTAAGAACATCCCAGCCAGGGTGGAGTCTCACATATCTTGATGGTTCCTGGTGGTGCCTGGTGGTGCTAATTAGGTGAGCTCATAGACATATGAGGTAAACAGGTACTGAGACGTGGCAGTTTGCTGCATGTATGTATGTATGTATGTATGTATGTATGTATGTATGTATGGGACTTATATGCCGCCCTATCTCCTGAAGGACTCAGGGCGGCTCACAACAATAAAATAGCTATAAAAACAGTAATACAAATATTAAAAAAGAATTAAATTACAAAGCCCCATAATTAATTACTAAAACCAATAAAATTAAAACAATATTAAAAAACCCCATCCTCAGTCCATGGCCTCTACATAACCTTAATATGACCTCTATCTCTACAATACATCAAAAATTAGTAGGTTCTCAACTGGTAGTGTTCTTATTCCAGGCACAGGGGCTTTAATACTTTTTGAAGTTTAGGTCTAAATCTTTGTGTATTTAGTTATCCTTGTAGTGTTGAATTAAAGTAGCCACTTCATTGTTTTTTGAGATATTCTTCCAGCAGGTAGAGAAACCTTTGGCCAGTTCAAGTGAGTGATTCAGATTTGATAATTATGTATTTAATAATAATTATTTATTTACTACAAACTGAACAGACTTAAGAATAAAAAAAATGAGTATGGGAGAATATAGAATACATGTGCCCATTCCTCAGAAACAAATGTAATAAAAATGTACTTTTGCTAGAAACCCAGAGATCTTCAGCCCTAGTTTAGGATTCTGCCTAGCTATTTTCTATTAGAATAAAGAAAATAAATAAACATTTAGTCTGCCTATAAATTACTTACACTGCCATTCAGTATAAAACTCAGATTGTCTTTTATAAGCACAGCAGACTTACACCACTTCTTGCAATCATCAACACATTTTAATTGAGAAACATCAGATTTCTTCAAGACACAGCAATATATAATCTCTAGAGAAAAAATCACTTTAAAAAACAAAATTGTTCATGCTCAAACTCCAAAAGCTAATCCAGGAGTCCCATAATTAGGCTGGCAATCATTGTGTACAATTTTTCAAGGTCATATAAGCTAGAACTCATGTAAATGAATCATTCTATTCCTATCCTACAGATGTAGACAAACACCACAGTCCAGTAAAAGGAGTCACTTGTATTAATGCTTTCTAAAGACTGGTTTAGTGAAAATCTCTAGCAACAATGAAAGATGCGGGATGCCCATCCTGGCAAGGAACCTTCCTTGGAATTGTCCGAATGTGAGATGTTTTCATGCTATTTGTCATGCACAATCATTGTGCTTATGCACCACTTCAGCTGGATCAAAGCCACTGCAGGGTGATATTCACTTTTTTCTGGGGATTATGTGGATAGTACTTCAGCAGCTTCTTCACATAGATGAAATCTTGTCTAATCATTCAAGGAATTCTGAACCTCTTCAGGAGAGAAAATTAATGTATGCTGAAGGAATTACTTTCTAAGTGACTGGTTGCTCCTTTTCTCTTAGAATGAATAGGCCAAGAGTATCACTTCACATGATGTGTGTGTATATGTGCTCATGTGTTTATTCTGCAATTGAGGGACAAATTGACTGCATGTTTTTGTGAATTAACTGAATGATTACTCACAGGTGAGAAGCCCTCACAAGAAATAAGTGAGAAGGATCCAATCTTTTATTAGATGGAGTGAATGAGATTTCTCCTTGACTCTGCAGATTTCAGTTCACTATTAGAAATCATTATGTCAAAACCAAGCGTACATGTATACATCTCTGGAGTCTAATTTGTGTTTGGCTGGGGTTGAATGAGAAGACGCTACATGCAATTTGCAGTTTAGCCCTAACACACGTTCTTTGGTTTTGGCTATTTTGTTTTTCTGCTGAAAAGAAGAGAAAAGGAACCTCTACAGTACCTCCAAAGTGTGGAAATTCCATAACATTTCATTTTTATCACTTGAGGAGAAAGAGCTGGCTCTGAAATTAAGCATAGTAGACATAATTTCTCCACTGCCTCACCCAAGCTGTGATCTTGCATATGGATCCAGAGCCTACCTGCATGCCCACATTTAAAAGTATTCTTCATTGTGAGAATCTAGATTTTGAAAATACTAATAATGATGCTATACAAAACTGTGAAAGAAAAATCTTCATCAGGGGGTCCAGTCCAAGCGGAAACAAACAAAATGGAGACTGCTTTAGAAAGAAGGTTGTGGTTTATTGAAGAGCAAAGCCAGACAAAAGCATGGCTCTGGAAAAGCTGACCACATGTTGCTGGGAGTGGTGGGTTTTTATACTTTCTGGGGCTCTTGAGGTTGTTTCCTGTTCCTGTTTGAGGCTTTGTATTTCCTGTGTCATGTACTTTGACTGAGTCTAAGTGTGGCCTTTTGGTATTGGTAGGTGCCCAAAGGTCATGTCTTTTAAAGTTTGGGTGGGGTATGTAGATTTTAGAGGTCTTTGTCTTCTTAATTTCATCAGCTTCTAGCTTCCTGGCTCTAACCTTCCTGAATGGATTATTGAATTTGCATTTCTACAGTAAAAGCTGGCCTCTGCCTAGGGCAGGGGTAGGCAACCTTGGCTCTTTTATGACTCATGGACTTCAACTCCCATAATTCCTCAGCCAGCATAGCTGGCTCAGGAATTATGGGAGTTGAAGTCCACGAATCATAAAAGAGCCAAGGTTGCCTACCCCTGACCTAGGGGCTGGGGCTGTTTTCTGTCTTTTTTTTAAAAAAAATCTTCTCCATTATTCCTTTGGGGAAATATATTCTGCCTTTTTAATATTTCCCAAAATATTTCTTTCTCGGGATTCTTCCCACAAAACTATTCTTGATCCCCATCTTTTAAAAGGTAAAAGGGTTCAGATACATGAGGAGCTGCCTGTCTCCCAAAGTGTCTGCTTGGGCAATTTGATCTGACAGGGTGGGCACACTCTGGCTTCCTTTGATTAAATAATGCCATATATTGGGATCTGGAACCATATTTTTTTCTGTACGCAAATCTGCCCACTTAGAATGAGGCTCCACCCTGATTCAAAGGGCTCATGTCCTACCAGTACTTGCCAGAGCACTTTTTTCTCAAGCCTTTGGGAAGGATGATCGATGCCTTTTTTTCTTCTTCTTCTTCTTCTTTTCGTTATTTCCACCTGGGTTTGTTTTCTCTGCCATCTATGTTTCTTAGGTTATGTTGCTTTAGGTTTTTGTGTTGTTTCTTTGTTTTTAATAAACTGGTAAGAGTTCCTGGGAGTCAGACAGTCTATACATTTGGTATAATAATCATAAAGTTGTTCCAAATAAAGCTGCCTTTGGCAACTGACTGATGGTGACCTTTTCAATAGTATTCCAGATATTCTGGAATTGGACCTAGGCAACTATTATTATTGGTACTATAATTGCTTTTTTGCCACAGTTGTTTTACTTCTATTTGTGGGTCTTTACATTTTGTTATTTTCCCCAGTACTTACTGTCCTGCTCTGCTGTCCACAGGTAAAGCAAGATCCCCTATCCAGACAGTTTTTGCCTTACCAGTAATTGTTCAGCATGTGGTAGTGCTTCTCTGCTTGAATTCTAAATCCCAGAGCACTTTAACTTCATCATTTTTATTACCTTGTCTATTTTTTTTAATCCCACCAGTTCTTGCTTGCAGGCAAATTGTTTTTTCTTGCAAATATTCCAATACACCCTTGTCTTGATAGGTGAATATAATGCCAAATCCAGTCTATACATCTGATTGATTATGTGACCAACCATAATAATAATTGACTTTATTATAAAGTGGTGAGGGTCAAATACATAGATATCTGAGTATAGCCCATTGTAATCCATCAAGTTATATAGAAGGGATGTAGTGGATTCCTTTGAAATATACCATTTCACAAATATAGATTGTATGAATAGTGTATACATACAGCTACTAAGGGTGAGAAATTCCAAAGGACATCATTACATATTTTCACCCTCTCCAAACCTGAGTGGTTTATTTGAGAATCAATTTGAGCTGAATATTAACAATATAATCAAATTTAGTAATGTCACACAGACACATCACACTCATTGAACCATATAATAAAGCGATAAAAACACAAATAGTGATCAACGACTAAGAGCAATAACAATAGCCTTGCCATTTAAAAAGAGAAAAGGTAAACAAAAATATAAAAGAAGTGAGTAAAAGGTCCAAAAAAGAGTGAGCTTCTGAGATATGCAACTTTGTCTGCAGAGAATTTGAAACCCAAAGCCAGTATCTTAAATTGGGACAGAAAGTTAAATTGGAAGCTCTCAAATTACTGCTGTTCCAAACAATTGCTCTAGTTCAGGGATGTCAAACTCGCAATATCACATGACGTGTCACGACGTATCGTGACTTTTTTCCCATTGCAATGGGGTGGGCATGGTTTCGGCATGCTGCATTTGGCCCATGGGCCGGCAATTTGACACCCCTGCTCTAGTTGATGATCAAGTCAGTCAGCCTAGACGAAAGTAATTCCTACGTTCTGCTTTTCTCCGCTAGTATCTTACAAATGAGTTAGGTCTATGTTTTCTGGAATTCCCAGGAAACCTGCCAGAAGGTTGTGAATTCACCATTACATCAGGAGTTCTAGCTGTTACCACATATATTCAGAAAAATGGTTCAGACTTTAAACTACCAACTAGTTCACTAAGGAGTCTTTCAGTTAACAGCCAAAAGTGCATTCTGTTGAATTGTGACATGCTATCAAACACATATAATCATCTCTTTCAATTAAAATAGTTATTACTGAGACATGTAAAGGAAGCAAAATTGAAGTAAGTACTTAAGTCTTAAGAGAAAGAGGAAATAGGAAAAAATAACCAAATTCTAATTGGGAATTAGTAATTCAACTTGAATCACTACATAAATAATAAAAGCAAAGGAATGAAGGAAGGAGCAAGCATTGAACCACAGTTCCAGGGGACTGGGTGAAAGTCTAGGGAAGGGAGCTGAAAGATTGCTTGTCTTAAATGTCCCTTCTGATAGGACATGAACTTTTAATCCATGCTACACACAATAAACAAAAAGATGACCCCCAAATGGATGCCCCCAGCATTGAAAATTTCTGCATTCTCCTTTTCCTGATTGATTGGAACCTCCTTGCTACAGAATCAAAGTTAGTTTCCTTTGATTCCCTGATATTATTCCCTGATAATTTCTGCTTCTCAAGCAAGAAGTAACAGGATTGACTTTTGCAATTGGAAGCCACTATGGCTCCAGTTGGAAAGAAGCTGGAAGTTTCCCTTGGGTTCCTCTGGTTTGTTTATCTGAGTTTCTTTGGAAAGAGTGGGAGGAGGAAATAGGATATTAGGAGATTTTGATTAAAATGTGGGATTATATTGAAGTTAAAATAGGTGGATTAACTGGCTGATCAGATATGCTTGATTAACTAAGTGACTTTAAAGATGTGCCCAGATACCTAGATAATAAGCAACTCTCAGAAAACCATTCTTTTTAAACTCAAAAAGAATTTTTAATAACTAAAATTCACTCCTAGGACTCAAAATGACCTTATCTCTAAGCCATACTTACCATTTAAACTGCTCCTCACCTTCGTTTATGCCAATGTGACTCTAAGCCATATTCTGTACAGACTGAAATGCCAACACAATTTACAAGGTCTTCAGTCTACCCTGTTCCTTTACTGCTGTGTCACTTCCCTGTCTTCTACCAATAGCTTTTTACTTTTATTTCCACTTTCCTTTTTTTGTGCGCCTATAATGCTCTCTCTCTCTCTCTCTCTCTCTCTCTCTCTCTCTCTCTCTCTCTCTCTCTCTCTCTCTCTCTCTCTCTCTCTCTCTCTCTCTCTCTCTCTCTCTCTCTCTCACACACACACACACACACACACACAAAGAGTTAATGTATATATACAAGATTAAAGAATCAAACTGCAGATTCGTGGGCAAAACACAACAAGATATCTATCACATGAAATAATGATTTAATGTGCAAGACTCATTTAGCAATGGCTATTTAATTTGCATATTTCCCTATATACCTAAGTCATGTTATTTCATTTCTTAAGGAAAAATGTCTACAGGATTTATTTCCAACTGTTTACTTAATTGATATTGCTTTTGTCAGAAGAATCAAATTTTCTTCTTTTTCCCTGGTTCATTTCCAAGCTGGAGATTTCAGTGAAATGCACCAAGTGAAGTAACTTTGGATGAAAAGCTGCAAAATATTGCTCCTCCTTTTTAATAGGGATTTGTAGTTTCCATATTTAGCCAATAATTATCAACAGAATGGAATGTGTTAGCTTATTACAAAAAAATATTTCCTTACCAATCCAATCATGAAAACTCAAGCAGAGGCTTCTTAAAGGTACAGCACTTTATTTTTGATCAAAGTAAGTCCTGGATGGAAACACAATCTGAACACGCATTCAGAAGTGCCACACCTTAGAAAGTTAGTAGCATTGCTTTATAAACTTTGTTAGCCAGTGAAAATCAGACAACAGAGTTATTATAATATAAGGAAGACATCAATCATTTCTGTACACTCCCTTGTTCCCTCCTTCAGCACATCCCATCCGTGTACATGTTTCCCACGCTTGCATGAAATTTGTCCCTGAAGCAAATGCTGATTACAGAAGCAAGATAGCAATAGTTAGGCCAGGCTACACAATTTATTTCTTTCTCTAGTTCCAATTATAAAACCCTACATTTAAACAGATGTCTCTTTATCTAGAGGTAAAACAGGGTTTTTCTGTGTATAAGATATACAGTATGCCGATATATGTCTTCCTTTACATAGTATGCATCAACATATCTTATTTTGCAAGGGTTTTGCTATGAGATGTCTCTTATATTTCTAATGGAAAAGCCAGCTTAATTTAAACTTATTATAAACATATAGCAAATTTTTTCAATACTTTATATCAGTCAGAAACTCTTATGCCAAGCCAATTTGGGACTATATTAATATGTAAAAGAATAATTCCTGTCATGTTGGGTACTTTGTTAAAAAGCCATTCATTTATCTTTATGTGGGATTTTATTGTGCAACTAAACCTTTGTAGTGAAACCATGTTTCCATGGTTTTATTCTTTTTTTTAATACATTAAACTAAAATGACGCTAATGTTTATTTACGTCTTAGAAAACAATAGAAATTATCTTTCAAAGCAATACTAAGGGGGGGAAAATACATTTCAGCTTTGGTCTCAGTCAACTAGATATTAAAGTAATTAAATTCAGCATACTAAACTACTTCTTAATGAACTTCATATTTAAAACCTCCATTCTTAAAAAAAAACACTTTTTGAAGATGCCCTAATTTGAAACTTAAATAATGTAGGAATAGACAACTAAACTGAATAAACAAAACTTGTTAAAGAAATATATCACTTTTTTTACAAAAATGTTTTAAAAGATTTCCTTCATCTGAAAATATTTTATTATTTCAAATATGCATATGTTCTGTTCTAGAGGATTAGCAAATGACCAGCAAATGACATTTCAGATCAGATGCTTTTGGTGTTATAAGTGTGGGGTTAGGCATCCATCATAAATGTTACCCCCACACACAGAGACACAAATTATAAGAATCTGGAGGTGCAGTTTTCTCTACTGAAATACTATCTTAAATGGTTTAACATACATTTATATATTAAAGCAATTCATAATGCACCCACACCAACATAATGTACATATTCATGATATAATTTACCTAATATAATCCTCAGGAATAGGGGGGGAAAATTCCTCCTTTTAAAAGTACCTTCACTTTTGAAAAAGTTGCTTTTCGTTCTTTATACTAAAACCTCAAATAACAGAAGAACGTATGGAATGATTCTCCACTTCTCCAAAGTGCCCGAAGGCAGGACAAGAAGCAACGGATGGAAACTAATCAAGGAGAGAAGCAACCTAGATCTAAGGAGAAACTTCCTGACAGTTAGAACAATTAACCAGTGGAACAACCTGCCTCCAGAAGCAGTGAATGCTCCAACACTGGAAGTTTGTAAGAATAGACATTTGTCCGAAATGGTATAGGGTTTCCTGCCTGAGCAGGGGGTTGGACTAGATGACCTCTAAGGTCCCTTCCAACATTATTATTATTATTATTATTATTATTATTATTATTATTATTATTGTTGTTGTTGTTGTTGTTGTTGTTGTTGTTGTTATTTCCCTATTGAAAGTCTGTCATCATTAGGAAATATGGCAACACAATACTGTGATTAACTGATTATCGGGAAATAAGATAACGGTGGGATACAGGTAGTCCTCACCTTTTACCATGAATGGGACCAGGATTTCCATTGCTAAGCAAGGCAGTTGTTAAGTGAGTCACGCTCCATTTTACAATCTTTTAGGTCAAGGTTGCTAAGTGAATCAGACAGTCATTTAGTGAATCTAGCTGCCCCCAAAGACTTTGCTTTTTGGGAAGCCAGCTGAGAAAAATCACAAATATATCATCCCATGCCCCCAGGATGCTGTATATCTCATCAATATAGGCCAGTTGCCAAACGCTCAAATTTCAACCACATGACTATGGGGGATGCTGCAACAGTCAGAAATGTGGGAATCCATTGTAAGTCACTTTTTTCACTGCTTTTGTAACTTTGAACAGTCATAATGCAAATGGTTGTAAGTCAAGGCCTACCCGTACTTGAGAAACGTGAACAACTCAGATTTGTATATAAAATTCCTTATTTTAACCAGATTGGCTTTTAGTATTCTTTAGATTTTGTATATCTTCCAAAAATGAAACTACGTTTTTACTTGTATACCTAAATGTACTTTAGGATGTACCTAAACACACATTTAAACACATTTTTAGAGAAATTTTGACAGGATTTTTTTTTAAAAATTACAGATTACCACAGAATATATAATAGAGTCAGATGGCAAAGACAGGTAAAAGTGACATGAAGGAGGAAACAGACCGGGCCTTGAAAAAAAAAAGAGGACTAGCAATCCTGGAAGACACAGAACATTATTAAGAGGAGAAGGCTTCAACACTTAACACTATTAAGTATGGAAGAAAGAGCTGTTGTTTGAATGAAGGTGGGCAGAGGGTAGGAAGGCAGAGCCATTTTAAATCTCATTTGACCCTTCCCCATGAGTCTCTCTCTCTGTCTCTCTGTCTCTCTCTCTCTCTCTCTCTCTCTCTCTCTCTCTCTCTCTCTGTGTGTGTGTGTGTGTGTGTGTGTGTGTGTGTGTGTCTTTAAACCAGTGTTGATTCCTGATAACTTCCTGGACTAGTCCCTCCAGTTTTTGTGGCAAAAAGTTTGGAAGTGGTTTGCCTTTGTCTTTTTTCTAGGGCTGAGAGAGAATGACTGGCCCAAGATCACCCAGATGGCTTTGTGCCTTAAGGCAGGACTAGAGTGCACAGTCTCCCAGTTTCTAGCATCATGTCTTAACCTGTAGGCCAGTGATGGTGCCCCAAAACCACCCCACCTGCTCCGCCCACCCCCATCTGTCCACAGGGCCACCCACTGCTTCCACAGCCTGCCACAGCAGATTACCCAGGCGGCTTTGCAGTGCCATGGTGGCCACACCCTCCACCTGCACCCTGCAGCATCATCTGTGCACGATGGGATGTGAGGGTGGATTCTTGTCCCTGCTGCCCGGCTGCCATGTCCTTGGCTGCACTGCTGTGCGCAGGCCGCGCCCAGGGGTGACTCTCCTCTGGGGGGGCTGCTGGTAAAGAGGGTACCATGGGGGGAGGCGGGGCTGGGGCGATGGTGCGTATGCCCACAGAGAGGGCTCTGTGTGCCGCCTCTGGCACGTGTGCCATAGGTTCACCACCACTGCTTTAGGCCAAACTGGCTCTCATAAGGAGGAAACTGTTTTCTCATGTAGGGCAGCATATATAATCTCCTGGAGATAGCTGAGCATCCCCTTCATGGTAAATATAATAAGCCATGAAAGGAAGGGTTGAACAAACACCAAAGGGTTGGTCAAACACAAACAAGGACCTTACTCATATTCTTAAGCTTTAAAACTAAAAATCATCTCCCTTCCCCAAACTGATAAGACAGTGCCCTGGACAGCTTTACAGATTGAACTGCCAAAACCTGAGGGTCTGATTCACAATGAATATAATTGGTTTTTATCCTCAAAGGGCCTTGCTCCACTCTTGAACTGAAATGCTGTCCCCCTTGTCATCAGGCAATTAATTATACTGGCATGAAATTTTTGGTCCCCATTGCCAACCCATATTCGGCTTCTTCTGCCTCTGCTTCAAGCCATTGTCATCACCTGACTTTCTTCCAAGCAAAGTCCTTTTTGAGCCAGGAAAGGGGGGAAAAATACACAGATAAGCCTTTCTCACACATCTCACAATGAGATATGAGCAATGAAAAAGCGGTTGCTAGTCCATGCTTGTGACAGAGTTAGATGCATATGGGAAAAGCCCTCACATATACAAGGGGAAATTTATCACCTCCCCCCCCCACCGAGACTTTCTCTCATATACATGCAGAAGTTGAAGAAAGTAAAATGAATAGCCATGAATGAAGGAGGAGGTTGTTGTAGGTGCTTAAGTAAATTTTGAAATCTTGAGGGGAAGGATTATGATACTCCCATCCCTTAACAGAATAACAGAGTTGGAAGGGACCTTGGAGGTCTTCCAGTACAACCCCCTGCTCAAGCAGGAAACCCCACACTATTTCAGACAAATGCTCATCCTCCTCTTGTACACAATGGTCTCCATGATTATTGGTTCACCACACTACAGCTAACAAGGATGTAAGCCAATTTTGGACGTGACCTGGAGATGAAGTAAAGACCTTTCCAGGGCATGTTTATGCTGAGAATAGGTGTAAGTGGGAAAAGAGCCAAATAGTTTATTTTTTAAAAAAAATTCCATTTATATCCCGCCCTTCTCCGAAGACTCAGGGCGGCTTACAAGCTTAGCAGTAGCCTTCATTCTATGTATATGCCTGCTTATTAGGGCTTTCATACAGCCCCCAAGCGGCATTATTACAAAGTCAGCTTAATTGCCCTCAACAATCTGGGTCCTCATTTTACCTACCTCGGAAGGATGGAAGGCTGAGTCAACCTTGAGCATGGTGGGATGCGAACCTGCACTAATTGCAGGCAGCTGGTGTTACTTAATATAGACATCACATTAAGCTACTGAGGAAACTATTTGATGTTCTACTGGGTTGTATCCCAAAAAATCTGGGATAACCTGGAAATATTTAATAGCACTAACGGATGTAAACAAATCTACCAGATCAGGCCAAGGCCCATCCTTGTCCAACATTGCCCATGGCATCCCTTACTATTGTTTCCCTGCAACCAGATTTTGCAGGTCTATTGCCCCCAATCTGGGGGTAACATTGGCTTTTCAAGGCCAACAATCCTTGTGGGGGAAAAAACACTATCCTCCAGGTATTCTTGTAAAGCCATCCATTAGTGGCCATCACATACATTATAGTTAAGAATGTTATCCTAAATTATGTCTTCCACTAAGTCTACTATAACAGTTCATAGAATAGGTTTGCTTCCAGAATTTCCTTTGCATCTGCATACTTATGATTTAATTTTTCAACTAAAACCATAAGTCATTTTAATTAGGGGTATGTCCTCCTGAGGTTATTTGTACAACTGAGAAGTAAGTGCTCTAATGAATGGATTATTCCATCTCGTCTCTATTCCTTGAAAATTGGTCATGGTTCTGATCAATTTTCAAAGACAGAGTTCACATAAACAAAGATTAAGGAACTTCTATAGGAATTATTTTGCAGTAAATACCTGGCTGCTGTACTGTTATGAATGGATAAAGAGGATTATGACTAAATCCTCTTCTTAAAATTCTCTTTCCATACAGAGGCAAGTTGAAGCAATATCTATAGTTTACTTTTAAAACTTGTTTAAATAGGTAGCTGGTAAGTTGTCGTACTCTGCTCTGAAGAAACATATTAAAAATGTTCTGTAGACCCTCTTCTATTTAGCTTTTCCTTCATTTTCCTCTTTGTACCTTTTGATCTCACTTGGCCTTGCCTCTTTTTCAGTTGAACTGTACAATTCAGAAAACCCAATATAAATCAAGACCGTATGCTTCTTTCTTAAGTGTGGTACAGCTTCAAATATTTTTGTATATATCAAATATTTTGTATAAATATCAAATATGTCACAATACAAACTCTTATTCAGTAGAAAATATTTTACTCTTTTTCACTCCCTTTTCCACTCCTTTTTTCTTGTGGGAAAAAATCAAGATCAGGGCCACACTATAGCTAGATTTTCATATCAAGAATGCTGAAATATGACATTTTTTTCTTCCAAAATAGTATATTTAAGATTTATTACTCAGTTTCAAACTAATATATTATTGTCCTGTTTCTCATCCTGAACATATATTGGTATGATGACTTGTAAGTTAATCTTCACATTAGATATCCTGGCTTGCATAGACTATTATGAGCATGCTTAGAATAAAACTGGACTTTGGTTATGCTTGTGACATTGTGACCAAGATATGCCCCAATTTATTGGTACTGCTTTTATCATTAGCATGGAAGACTGCATGTGGCACTAGAATGACTGATAAATTTGTCTATAAATTTGTCTATAAATCTGCCTTATGAAAAAGTATTATTTTAAATACTCAATTGGCCAAAGTCATGATAAACAGTAGAAGTGGATTTTTATGGGCCTATCTGATAATGACAATGGCATGTGATTGATTGCAACCTGGAATGTAAACAGGGTGGGAGGATGAAAGGAAGGGAGGGAGGAAAAGGAATAACAAATCTAAACAAAGGTGGTCTGATCTTGGAGAGTAGAGCTGATAAATACTTGAAGGGTAGTGCAAACATAGATATAATTATGAATGAAAGGGCTAAAATGTGTCACTACATAGCCTGGTTTCACACATGCCTTCCTATTGACTGTTCTTATATCCACATAGACACCCAAAGGAAAACTTTTCATTTTAGGCAGTTGATAAAAGAAAATGGGTTCAGGAGTTAGTTTACTTTCCCATATAAAATTGTTCCCACAGAAGGAGGAAGAGCTAACGGGCTGGCAGCAAAGATGGAGTCTTAACTTACCAGAGAACTCTGGAAAAAGAAAGTGATAGAGAGAATTTGAAGGAGGAATGCAATGGCCAGCATCTCTGTATTTAGATATCTCCCATCTCTGCTGAAGATTAGCTGTCGGTTTTAGAAGAAGAAGAAAAAAACATATGGGGAAGAGAACTTGCAGTCCTAAAATGGATTGGGCAATGTTACACTGCTGAAGCTTTGCCTTGTGGCTAGGGTAACAGAAAGCATTGAAGGAAGCACACGCCGTAAAAGTAAGGCAAAGCGAAGAGCAGGAGGTGCCTTGGGAGACATTTCACATATGATCTCTTAGAGCAGGGGTGTCAAACTCAATTTCTCTGAGGGCCGCATCAGCATTGCGGTGGCCCTCAGGGGGCCAGGTGGTTATGGCCAGGGTGGGCGTGGCCTACTGGGTGGGCGTGGCTAGAGTGTGTATGGCCTCTGGGTGGGCGTGGCCAGCTCTACATCATTCACATCAAGGGTGCCTATGGGGGCCCGGGCAGGAGTGGGACAGATCTGAGGGTCTCTGGCAGAAGGAGGGTCTCTGGGCCAGGGCCAAGGCAGTGGGGGCCGTTCCCTCACTGTTTCCAGGATGGCTTTGCGGGCCACATGAAACCACTTCGCGAACCGGATCCGGGCCCCAGGCCTTGTGTTTGACATGTCTGTCTTAGAGACTGAAGATGATAAAGCATAAGAGGTTTTATCAGACAGAGAAAAGCCACTTGCCGGCTTGACTGACAGAGAGAAATTGCAGGCCGATATCTTTAACCCCTTTCTTAATACCAGATCATAGCAATTAAAATGTTTAGAAGCAGAGAAGGGTGCCTGTGCCTCACTGAAGTATGTTTTTGCTTACAGAACTCTGAGCTGCACAACTGGATAGAAAAGAGGGAGAGGGAAGGAAAGAGAATCCCACTTGCAGTTCATTTAAATTCTCAGACCAAAGCTTTACTCGCTTCTCTTCTTATCAGTAAAAGCAGCCAGGAGTAGGCAGAATAGTTGTCTTGCATAGTTGTTCAATAAAGAAGAAGAAAAGTGTAAAGTGGTGTTTTGCACCAAGCTTTCCATCAAGCCTTATGAATCCACAGGAAGCTCCAGTCACAGTTGGAAAGTATGAATCGGTGTTATCTAGATTGTCGTGGGTACATAGGAAAATAGAAATCCATAGCTTGGTTATTGCACTGTTATGCCACCCTGGAAAAATGATAACAGAAGAAACAGGGATAGACTTTGGGGGAAAAATATTGCAATATACTGAATGAATATGATCTAGGTGGAAAAATTACTGTATTGTATGATATGAATGGCCAGGTGAGAATGATATGCGAAAGTAGAAAAAAAATGGGACTCAAGAATGAATAAGAATACTGTTCTTCATTTAAAAAAAGGTTTGTTTATTTTGAATGTACATTTTAAGCATAAGTCTACCCAGAAGTATCTATGACAAAATAATTAATTAAAAAGCATTAGTGATTTGATTGCTAATGATCAAGGATTGAGAATCTTTTTATTGTTAGGGTGAGAAATAGTTCTGGACCCAGGGCAATATCCTGTTAGTGTCAAAAGTGGATCTTGGGTTAAAACTGGATGTGGGGGGGAAAAGAAAAGAAATGAAAGCAAGAGGGAAATAATCCAACTTCAGAAAGAGAACCTTTTTTTTCTTTTAATAATCCTGTAATCCTCTACATCAGGTTGGAATTGAGGCAACTGAATGAAGCTCAAGTGTTTACTGACCAGATACCCTTCCTGACACCTACACAGAGTTCACAGCAGACAATTACACATTGAGCCCAGAGAGAGAAATATCTGCTGCTACCTAGGATTGCCAATTTCTAGCCTGATGCCTTAACCATTAGATCAAATTGTTCAAGACAGTGTTTGGCAGAATTCTGACTGAAAGGATGGATCCAAGAAGGAATAACAATGTTTATCATGAGCAGTAAGATTCTCTTTTAGGCATAGAGTATGCAGGGCAGTTTTTTTTTGTTTTAACCATTTATTTCTGAAATATGTAAATGTGAGAATGTTTACCATATATTTGTTGATTTTGTAAGGTCTGTAATAAATGAATGTGACTGAAATGCTTACAGAAATAAGGAGTTCAAGTGTGATTGTTGAATGCAATCATGAATATAAACAGAACAGTGTGCATGGTCCCTTGGTTCTTAATGGGCATCCCAGAGGTATGTTGGTTGGGACCATATATAAAAGCATACCATTCTTTTCAGCCTATGTCATGTTCTTACCTGAGAACCCAAATTATTGGGTGCAAGATTATATAGATGAGTATGGATTTGAAAATTAAGGCCTTAGAGACCAAGGCTGTTGAGTTTAACATGAAAAATAGAGTGAAATTCAAGGAGATAATGTGACCTGTATATAAATCATAAAAACTAACCATTGCATCCATTGATAGAATGTTTACTAAAGATTAGAAAAATGATGGAGAAATTTAAAGACATGGACATGCTGGTTAAAAGGTAATGAATAGATTACAATGTGTTGCAATAAATAATTTCTGTTCTGTTTTGTTTTTTGTCAAAGAAGCAGAATTTTCTGTGAATAAGAGAAGGTATATGCCCAATTCATTAAACAGAAGTAACAATATAAACTCAACAACCTGAGCCTTGGTGGAGCAGTGGGCTAATGCCTCCTTAAGTAACACCAGCTGCCTGCAATTAGTGCGGGTTCGCATCCCACCAGGCTCAAGGTTGACTCAGCCTTCCATCCTTCCGAGGTAGGTAAAATGAGGACCCAGATTGTTGGGGGCAATAAGATGACTTTGTAAAAATGCTGCTTGGGGGGGCCCAAAAGCCCTAATAAGCAGGCATATACATAGAATGAAGGCTATTGCTTTGGTTTGTGCTTAAATTGTAAGCCGCCCTGAGTCTTCGGAGAAGGGCGGGATATAAATGGGATTAAAATAAATAAATAATAAATAAAAATGGAATGGAGTCCTTAAAAAGTAGATGTAGTAAAACAAGAAGAGATATGTTCAAGAATAAATGGTTGCTGAATGAATCTGGATTGGTTCTCAAAAGTTTATCCAGTGTGAACAGAATGAATGAGGACATACCTAGCCTCCTGGCGGGGGGGAGGAGGCAGGGATACAACTGATGACATATGCATCACGATCTAAATTATATAATTTAAGTACAGGTATCATAGCATCATTATATAATAATGACTATTTGCGTTGTGATGTCATGATGGATGTGTCATCAATTTGATGTCATCATACTTTACTATGGACTTGTATGAATGAGGATAAAATAGCAAATGAAATACATGAAGGAAGAGTGAATAGATGCCATAAGGAAAAACGGAATATCAGGATACTGTAGCTGTGTTTGGATGAATTCATGGCAACTTGGAAAAGAGAGGATAAGATGTCTATAAAGAAATGGCCATTTGGAATCATTGTATGGATCAACTGCAAGAAAGGCCAGTCTATACAGATACAAAGATAAACAAATTTGTAAACTCTGTTTAACTAACTCCCTTTGCTTTGCTTTGCTTTGCTTTGATTTCTATTTATTACATCTTACTCCTTTTCTCCATTATGTTTGCCTATTGCTTACTTTGAAAGAGAATATAATGATGGCTATGCGTGCATGTGTGTATGTATGATGTTCCCATATAAAAAAAGATGTTTATCTTGTTTATCTTTTCTTGTTTATCTTGTAATACATTAATGTGCAATATTTAGAACAAAGTGTCATTCTAGAAGAGTATTGTTCATGTTTTACAATGTATTTTGAATTGGCACATTTATATTCCTCCTCTTTAGTATTTCAGCTGTCTGGCTAATGGCTATTTATCACAATGGACATTACTTTAGTTCATATGGTCACTTTCAAATAAAAAAATAATTGCTGGCAAGAATGCTTTGGATCCAAAGTCTATTAAACAACTGTCAAAAACTGAGTTGGCCCAGACTGAGGGGAGGTTTTCATGTCTCCCCCACTCCCCCGCCGTCACCCCCAATTATAGCAATATAATTTATTGGATTCAAAAATTCCCTGAATAAATTGAAAAGAAGAACGAAAAGGAGAATCCAACCAAAGATTTAACAGAAAAAAATGGCCCTCTTGTGAAATTATAATAATTTGTGCTGGATATATTTATTCTGTACCAGTTCTTATTTCATTTAATAAAACAGAATTTGCTGAGAAGATACTTCAAACGAGAATAATATTTCAGAGAATTTTGATAGGCAATCAAGCTCATGCAGTGATTTCATTTTAAGATAGCCAAGGGTATATGTGTGAATGCCCTTTTGCACAGTTCCCAGTAGTCTGGCTTTCAACACTTTAATTATAGTAAATGATATGGCAAATTCTGTTTCTCCCATTGGGTATTTTCAGTTGTTGTTTTTTTTTAAAGCCCGCTGCATGGTTGGTTGTTTTCTAAAGAAAATGCTGTGACCACAGATTTGGTTGAGAATGTTGAAAGGCCCTTTATGGCCTGTATTCAATCAGTGGTAGAGTTAGGTTACAGACTTTGGAGGAGTTGTTTAAATAATAACATGCATTTTTTCTCACTTGTTTGAGTGGTGATAAGGTAGTGTTGTGCTTTTGGTGGCCATGGTAATATTAAAAAGGTAAAGGTAAAGGTTCCCCCGCACATGCATGCTAGTCGTTTCCAACTCTAGGGGCTGGTGCTCATCTCCGTTTCAAAGCCAAAGAGCCAACGCTTGTCCGAGGACATCTCTGTGGTCATGTGGCTGGCATGACTAGGCGCACGGAATGCTGTTACCTTCCCACCGGAGTGGTCCCTATTTTTCTACTTGCATTTTTACGTGCTTTCAAACTGCTAGGTTGGCAGAAGCTGGGACGAGTAACAGGCACTCACTCTGCTACACGGCACTCGGGATTCGACCCACCAAACTGCCGACCTTCTGATCGACAAGCTTAGTGTCCTAACCCACTGAGCCACCGCGTCCCTATGGTAATATTAGGCAGAAGCAAATCCTCTCAGAAAATCCTACCTTGGCACTCTGATTGCTGTACATATTCTAACCTAGAACATAGCACATGCTACAAAACATGCTTTTATTAATGAGCCACAATCTAAAACTGCAAAATAAGACAGAATCCATTTGTTATTATTGCCACCGTATCTTTTTCTTGTGGCGCTGACTATTTATTTTTCTAAACCATTAATTTGTTCTAACAATATTTTAAGATGTTTCCGCTTTTATTTTCAAAACGGGATAGCTTATTTGAAGCCTTGATATAACTTTTGTTTTCTTATCAAAGCTAATTTTTCAGTTTGACACCTGATGGATGGTTAGGATAAACTTAACGGAAGGAGATCAAACTTTAGAACTCCATCATCTCTTGCTAGCCGAAGAGTGTACGGCTGGCACCCTTGTTGAGTATGTTGACAGCTTCAAAACTGCCGTTTCTCTTGGAGTCAAATTCCCTTATTTTTAGACTCTGTGACTATGACATTCAGCACTAAATTTGCTCTTGTTATGAATAATATCCTGCCTGTTAACAAGAGAGAACAAAAAGATGCTTTAGCTGAGCTTCCTCTACCACCCACTGCCATCACCTTGTTGTTTGTTCTTTCAAAATAAATTCAGCAAGCAGACAGGAGTTCAGGCATACTTAAATTAGGAGGGCTAGGAAGTTAACATTGATGTGAACTATAGGCAAATCGCAGCCAAGTGTCTTGTACTTTTCAGCTAGAGCATCACAACAGATGCACTCGCCAATTGCCAAGTCTGTGAGATCTACAGCAGAGTGCTTCATGATCCTCGAGCTTGGTTGCAGATGTTTCATTACCAATCTAGGTAATAACTTCAGTAGCTTCCCTTGGCCAGAGTTGGTGGGGATGTTGTTTTCTCCTTGGTAGATCTTTGCTTCAGTTGTTGTTTTCTGTTTTCTCTGAGTTGGTAGTTCCTTGATTAGATATTGTTTATTGGTTGATTGTCTGATGTTAATCTTGGTCATCTGGTAAGGAAGTGTTTCTTTTTTTAGCTTTCTGATTGTCTCTTTTGAATGGTATGTTTATCTCTGTATTCCTGTTTATGTCTGATTTGTCTGAGTTCCCAAGCTTATAGAAATTTTCTAGCATTTATAGATTTAGCTTGATCTATGGTGTTCACAACTTTCCAGTTAAAACTATGGTTAAGTCTGTCCATATGTTATGATATTAAGGAGTTTTTATTATGTCTTCTTTCTGCCTGCTAGTTGGTGTTCCTGAATATATTGTGCTAGTCTTCTGCCTGTTTGTCCTACTCAGTGGTTGTTACAGTTCTTATGTTGTATGTTGTAAATACTCCTGATTTTTCTTATTGGGCTATTGAGTGTTTTGGTTTACTTAAGATGCTTTGGAGGGTTTTAGCTGGTTTGTGTGTGACTGTGATGCCTTGTGATTGTAATAGTTTGTTGTTGGTTGTTTCTGAGCTATTTTTAATGCATGTCAGTGTTCCCTTCCATAGCTTGTATTGTTGTGCTTTAGTGGGTTGAGTGGTCAGGCCTTTTTGATACCAAAATGGGTATCCATTTTGTTGGAAATTTTTTTATAGTTAGTCTGTTTCCTTTTCCTGGTGTTCTGGGTTGTTACAGTGTGTTTGTGTACACCTGAATGATATTCTTACAAAACTCTTCTGTGGGAGGTTGGGTTGTTACTTTGGTAGCGGGTGGTGAGGGTTCAACAAATTTGCATTTGTAATTTTCTGCTAATTTCTCTACTGATGAGGATATTCAGAAAAGGCCGTATGTCAAAATTCAGTGCAATGCTGTGAAAATATGATAAAGTCATATCATGAACTAATGTTATCTATGCACCCAGAATTCCTAGCTAGAGGAATTTCTTTGTAAGGAAACACATATTCTGGACTTCAATTTTCTCACAAACAGTTTTCCATGTTAGCTTACAGGCAAAACTTCTTTTTCAGTTTAACATTTTTTGTGAAACAGAATTCAAAAAGGAAGACATTCCATGATAGCCTTCATTCTATTTCAAGACTTTGAGTTTAGACTTGACAAAATGTAGGGAAATTTACTTTTCATTTCTAAGACAAAGGGCTAAGGTATGCTAAGCTAATATCTATTAGTACCTATGGCAAATTTCTGTAGATTTCTTGGCTTCCTTATATATTTTCTTTTCAATTAAAATAAATGCTAAGGAAATACTTAAATATTCCTTTGTGATTTTTCTTTATAAAGTATAGTTTTAACAATCTATTAAATAAGAATATATAACTTTATATTTCTGGGAATAGAGTTGCTATGGTAGGGCTAACAAATTATGAAATTATGTACTATTTATAGTGATAGTCTAGATACAGAAATATAATTCAGTATATCAGAATATCATACGGCTAGTGAATTACAACATGTGATGCTCAAAAACACCCTAAAATATTCTACTTTTTAGACAGTTTTTTTTTTTTGCATTTATTTTGAATTTAATAGAACAAGGAAGAAAAATGAAACATTAGGGTAAGAAATAAAGGGTGGAGGGAGTAACAAAAGTGGGTAGCATGAAGAAATAGGTAAAGGTAAAGGTTCCCCCGCACATGCGTGCTAGTCGTTTCCGACTCTAGGGGCCAGTGCTCATCTCCGTTTCAAAGCCGAAGAGCCAGCGCTTGTCCGAGGACGTCTCCATGGTCATGTGGCCGGCATGACTAGACACCAAAGGCGCACGGAACGCTGTTACCTTCCCACCGGAGTGGTCCCTATTTTTCTACTTGCATTTTTACGTGCTTTCGAACTGCTAGGTTGGCAGAAGCTGGGACGAGTAACAGGCGCTCACTCTGTTACGCGGCACTCAGGATTCGACCCGCCAAACTGCCGACCTTCTGATCGACAAGCTCAGCGTCCTAACCCACTGAGCCACCGCGTCCCTATGAAGAAATAAGTGCTGCATGTTATAAACTATAAATAAAAATATATTTAGATTTGGGATGTATAGTTCACAAATTGTGAACAACTCTGTTCACAACACATAGCATCTAAGACTCTTATGTGTTG
Source organism: Vipera ursinii (assembly GCF_947247035.1). Classification (NCBI taxonomy): domain Eukaryota; kingdom Metazoa; phylum Chordata; class Lepidosauria; order Squamata; family Viperidae; genus Vipera; species Vipera ursinii. The sequence continues at coordinate 166,321,044 of NC_139512.1, forward strand.
ATGTATATGTGTATGTGAACACACGCTATGAATACTATCTAGACAAAGATATACATAAATGGGTCATACAAATATGTCATCCCATCAAAGATTTATTAGCTTAAACCTGTTTTATCAGATGTAATAAAGAGTATGTTAAATCTAAAGAAATGTAAATAGACTAGTTAGGGGAATGTTTCACAAAGTATGCCTCCAATAAGATATCATGAAGAGAAGACAGGTGACAATCACTCCAAAAGTCCCCTTGCTTAAACTCTCCCAACCTCCAAAAGGGCAATTTTTTAGGGAGTTATCTTACATATTAGGCTTGCTACATCTTAGGTATAGATCAAAGTGGTAGGGTAGTACTGTAGGCCAATTGAAAACATATGGATTGTCTCTGGAACAGTTGTGATCTTCTGGCTTAAACTGAGACAAGGAGACAATTAAGAATTGAAAATGTTAAAGTTATAAGGTGACCTCTGTTATGTTTCAGAATATCTTAATATTTTGGAGAAAAAATATTTTAATGGATGAATGACACTATATTATTTATTTTAAACACTATTGGGCCTTTAGAAAAAAACATTTTCCTTTTCCTTATCAATTTTAAAGAGAAGGTTCAATGATATCTGTGTAAGATGTAGCAATTAAATCAAACAAACTCATAATTTTAATTATACATTTGATACTGACCTCTGCTTAAGGCCATTATGGCTTGCTAATAAATATGCCTGGACACTAGATAATTTTTATATTCAGTACTTTTTGATAGACAAAAAAAATTTCAAAGGTGATATATGTAATTCCCAAAACTGCTTGCTACATTCAAGGACTCAATACATTATATTATTTTTGGCAAGGACAGCTAAAATATGCAACTATAAAGCACAATTCTTTTGTTGGGGGGAGGGGTTTATATTTTTATCTAGGTATGAGAATAATAAGGTTTACCTTCTATAGATTTGTCAAATTGATACTTTTCTTAGAATAAATTATTTCTTTTTACCCATTCCACATGATCTGGTTTTTATTAGAGGTGCATCATGAGGAATCAAAAGTTGGAATTAAGATTTCCGTCAGAAATATCAACAACCTAAGATATGCAGATGATACCACTCTAATGACAGAAAGTGAAGAAGAACTAAAGAGCCTCTTGTTGTGGGTGAAGAAGGAGAGTGCAAAACTTGGGTTGAAACTTAACATTAAGAAAACCAAGATCATGGCATCTGGCCCTCTCAATTCCTGGCAAATAGATGGGGAAGAAATGGAGGTAGTGACAGATTTTATTTTCCTGGGCTCCAAGATCACTGCAAACGGGGACTGTAGCCAAGAAATTAAAAGACGCTTGCTCCTGGGGAGGAAAGCAATGGCAAATCTAGACAGCACACTAAAAAGCAGAGACATCACCCTGTCAACAAAAGTGCGTATAGTCAAGGCTATGGTCTTCCCAGTTGCAATGTATGGCAGTGAAAGTTGGACCATAAAAAAGGCTGAGCATCAAAGAATTGAGGCCTTTGAACTATGGTGCTGGAGAAGACTCCTGTGAGTCCCTTGGACTGCAAGGCGATCAAACCAGTCAGTCCTAGAGGAGATCAACCCTGACTGCTCTTTAGAAGGCCAGATCCTGAAGCTAAAACTCAAATACTTTGGCCACCTAATGAGAAGGAAGGACTCACTGGAGAAGAGACTAATGCTGGGAAAGATTGAGGGCAATAGAAGAAGGGGACGACAGAGAATGCGGTGGCTGGATGGAGTCACTGAAGCAGTAGGCGTGAGCTTAAATGGACTCCAGAAGATGGTAGAGGACAGGAAGGCCTGGAGGAATGTTGTCCATAGGGTCACGATGAGTCGGACACGACTTCGCAGCTAACAACAACAACAATCGTGGATGCCAAGAAATAGAGGGCTACTTCAGAACAGGTATTAATTTATGCTGAATGAATAGGGACAAATAAATAGAACCCCATGTGTTTTGATTTTGGAATTGCAAGAAAAGATATGTCTTGTCTAGAATTTGGGCATGTTGTAAAAAAGTAAACAACATAGAAGCTCTGGTAATAATTTATATATTCAATTTTATCTTTGACTACAAAATGTATCTTCATGCAATCTCTTAGTTTAAACTCCATTAACTACAACATCTTTTTCTCAGGAATTATTGATTTACTTATTCTGCAAATAAAATAAAATAAAACATTGCCCATCGCTTATATTTCACCTATAGTTACTGAGGGTTAGAAAGGTGTGCTACAAACCTTCCCTTTGTACAAGAAAAACTCAATCATTTCAGTTTTGCAGTGTTTTCTTGCCACTACAGGGGTTACTATTGCTGAATATTTCATTATTTTGCCACACACAAATATATAGCTTTGGATCATTTTCCTCAATAAATAATTAAACGACTGTAATGTTTTTGATTAATTTATTTAATTGGGTTCTCTTCATCTAGTTTTGGGTCTTGTGTGGGGAAGAGGTCAAGCTTTGGGTCAAACTCATGCAGAATTATGCAGAAATATTGAAATTTCAAAAAGATTCGCAAGCTTTGAAGCACCATTGTATAACATTGATTCATTCATAATAACCTTCAATACTTGCTAATTTCATCTAATTATATTTCAAGTTGGAGATATTTATATTTTTCATTTGCTAGATAGTGGGATAAATGGAGCTCCTTTTTCTAAAACTTGTTCTAAGGCCAAACGTTAGGTCACTCAGTCTGCCCTAGAGCATTCTGTACTGAACTGAACTATTGTCCAAGGTGTGATTGGGGCCTGATCTTAATCAGATAGTTTCTTCAAAGCCAATTATTTATTAAGCATTCTTTTTGTTATGTATTGGGCTCACTTGTAATACCACATGGTTAGCTGGAGCAGTTAATGGCTCTCCAGCCACCCAGACTCCAGGTCTCCAGTGCTGCTATTGGCTGTCCCTAGGTGGCAATGGTTGCTTTAAACCTATTGGCTGCTGCCTAGGGGCCAGGCTATAAATTGCTGCTAGTTGCAGCCCAATTCTCAGTTCAGATTCTGCAAGCAATAAACCATGAGTTTTCCTGAACTCACTTGCCTCGTCTTCTTTCCTGCATGAAGAACCCGCGACGTAACACTTTATGTGTTTGCTAATGACAGTGGAAAAAGCTACGAGCTTCTATTTCTTAGTCTGTCTTTCAGCACTAACTAATTCTCAGTAAAACTAAAGTTATTTAAATCTAACAAAGCTTATTTATAACCTCTTTCCTTCCGAAGATTTCATAGCAGCAATTTAAATAAATAAAAAAAATAACCGTATAATAAGTTAAATACATAACAACAGTGGTGGGATTCAAATATGTGAATAACCATTTTTCTGTGTGGATGCTGCTTCCAGAAATCCATTCTGGGCCTGGGCAACAAAAAATTAGCCACCGGTACTGCCGAAGTAGTGCGAACCAGCTGAATCCTACCACTGCATAACAAACAGCTATAATAGGCAGTATCAAAAACCAGACAATAGGAGTTGCAATATAGGGCAGATGAAAATGAATTCCATTACAATATAATCAATTTCTAGGGAACTTCTAAGGAAGAATGATGGACTGATTGAAGTTAAGAGCATGGAGCCAACAAGTGGATAGGCTTGTTTGATCTGCTCTGGACAAAGAGAGGATGAGAGATTTCCCAGGATGTGCTCCATACATTTGTTTCTCATGAAGGACAGCAAGGCCACAGTCAGATCCTTCCAAAAGGACACTCAATTGTACTTCCTTTGTTAATTCCTTTCAGAAATTATCTAGTAATTGCTTTAAAGAAATTAGATACCTTCAAAATTGCAAGATTGGAAGCACCAAGTGAATGCCTTTAATCCTTAATATAAGAAAGTGTATTTTTGTAAGTTTAAAAATTTAAAATAAACAGCAAAAAGGAAGACAAGATTTTCACTAAATAGTTTTTTTAAATGGACTAAGTGTTAAGAAATTTGTTGTGCAGGGTCTCCTTGTGCTACCAAAGAGTTGCACAGACAAGGAAGGGTACTGAGAGCAGTAAAAAGTCACACAAGAATACACTGAGTTATTAAAACAAAAAGTAGTTTACTTTAAGGTGGTGTAAGAACAAAAATGCACAGTCAAAAATAAACAGTCCAGGTCATAAACAATAGCAACAGTCCACAGAGTAATCCTAACTACAAAGTCTTCTTACCGGTCCAGAGGTCAATACACAGTTTAGGTTACAACAGTAGTAAACCAACAGCAGAGCAAAAACAGTAATAGTAGAGATTAGTGAAATCAGAGAGAGAGAGAAGCTATGTTCCTAGCTTCCTCTTATGGCCATGAGAACACTTACACACCCATTGGCCAATTAACTTCTTAAAGCCATAGCATTATGGTTAATATATTTTCAACCCAACATTGTAGGCTAACACCATATGCCTAACATTCTCCCCTTTGGGTAGAATAATATATAACTCTTACAATCTTATGCACATTCTTTCACAATTAGCATTGTGTTTCACAGCACTTTGTACCTTCGTAAAATGGTCTGCAATATTTACATCAGATGAACAATACTCTAGCTGTATTAATTTATCCTTGACACATTGTCTGACATTTAAATAACGAAGATCAGTATATTTAGATCTTGTTCTTACTGCAGCATTATTAGCCATCTTTATTGCAGCTTGATTGTCCTCATACACAATAAATGGATCATTTACATTTAAACCCATATCTAACAATAATTGTTTGTACACTAGCAGTTCTGTACATAACACTGATAGATATGAGAATTCAGCCTCCATTGTAGATAAGCTTATGTGTTTTTGTCTAATGGACTTCCATCCAATTAAAGAATCACCCAACATTATAGCCAACCCTGAGGTAGATTTATGAGTGTTTGTATCAGAGGCAAAACTCGCATCTGCATATGCTGTGAGGATTAACTCACGATTTGGCTCTAAATATAACGAGTAGTGAATAGTTTGCTTCAAATACCTTAATACTCGTTTAGCTGATTGCCAGTGTCTAACAGTAGGATTATTGTTGTACCTAGCTAATTGGTTTACACAGTAAGAAATATCAGGTCTAGTACAATTACTAAGATACATAAGACTTCCTATCAAAGATTGGTACATAGCCTTATCAAATACAGGACTCTCAACATTAGTGTCCTTAAAATCCATAGCCATCGGAGTTTTTGCTGGTTTACACATTTCCATATTGTATCTCTTTAATAACTGAGAAATTTTACTGGCTTGCGAAATCTTAAAACCCCTATTCGTTTTCACAATATCTAACCCCAAATAGTGGCTAATTTTCCCAAGATTTCTAATTGTGAATTTATTTTGCAATCTTGAAATGATAGTTTGTGCTTCTAACTCAGTTTTTGTTATTATTGCAATATCATCTGTGAATAATAAAAGAAACGATAACACTCCATTGTGTTCTCTTCTAAACAAACAAGGATCAGCATTACTGGCTACAAAACCTAATGCACTTAACTCATTAACTATACATTTGTTCCACTCATAGCCTGATTTTTTCAATCCATAGAGGCTTTTCTTTAACTCCCAACAATCATGGTCTCTATCATTGGTCAATCCTGGTGGTATTCTTAAATAAATACTATGTTGCAATGGAGCATGTAGATATGCAGTTTCAACATCTACATGGGTAACCATATATTGGTTTTTAACCGCCCATACTAAAGCTGCTCTTAAAGTAGTTGCCCTCAGACTGGGTGCAAACACTTCGTCATAATCCTCAGTAGTTTGGGCAAAACCTTGTGCAACCAAACGTGCCTTATGGGTTACGGTCCCATCTACACCTTTCTTTATCTTATATATCCATTTACAACCTATAGCTTGCTCACCAGGTGGCAGTTTTGCTTTCACATAAACGTTAAGATCCTGCAAAGACTTCAACTCCCTGTTCATTGCAGCTTTCCATGATGCCTGTTCCTTTTCAGGATACATCCTGATCTCATCATAGTTAGAAGGCACTAAACTAACTTGACATACTATACTAGCTTCATAGCGATCAGGTGGATGTCTGATGCGCGTTGAACGCCAAGGAATTACAGGGCTTTGAATTCCTGACTCCTCTCCTTCCTCTGATTCATTTATTATCTCCCCTATCTCCTCTTCATCTTTTATATTTACAGGAGATGTATTATCATTACTAGTTACGTTATCAGAGGAGTCCTCAAACACTAGAGGATCAGTATTTACAGTTTCTTGCTCTAACCTATCCCAACCAACGTGCTCAAGGAATTTTGCATACGCAGTGTTATATACATTAGTTGTGCCTCGTTCCCAGAAACGATAGGATCTATGGTTAGCTTCGTAACCTACGAAGTATAATTGCCTAGCCCTATGTTGGCCTTTACTCCTGAGTTGTGCAGGAATGTGGACCCAAGCTGGGGAGCCAAACAGGTAATCAAGGTTTGGTTTTCTACCATGCCATATAGTATATGGTATTTTACCAGTAGAAGTATTAACAACTAAATTCAGAACATGGTTTGCACATTTTGCTGCCTCCCCCCACAGTCTATCTGTTAAGCCAGAATCTTGTAACATGGTTCTCATCATGGCTTGTAACGTTTGCCCACGTCTCTCAACAAATGCATTATGTTGAGGCCTATAAGGGGCTGAACGTTTATGCTCAATGCCAGCTGATTGTAGCATATCAACAAAACACTTATTTGTAAATTCAGTACCATTATCAGTAATTATACACTGAACCTTTCTCTTTGTTTTACTCTCCACAAACTTCAGCCAGTTTGCAAATTGTTGGAAAGTGTCTGCCTTTGACTTAAGCAGATAACAAAATCCATAACGAGAGTAGTGGTCCAATATACTTAAAATATAACATGACCCTCCTAAACTTGGTTTCATGGGTCCAATTAAATCAGCAAACACAACTTCCAAAGGTACAGTTGTTTTGAAACTGTTTATCCTGTTTGCAGGAGTTACCTTACTTTTTTCCTGATTACAGGCATTGCAATTCAAATACTTACTACATGGCTTCAGTTTAAGTCCGTCTACTAATTCAACTGTTTTACGTAGTGAGTTAAAGTTCACATGCCCTAATCGCCTATGCAATAAATGTATACATTCATCATGTGGCTTCTTGTTCTCACATATTGAGTTAGCTTTAACTGTACTAACCTGGTTACTTGTGAGAAAGAATAAACCATTTTTCAAATTAGCAGTTACACAGGTTCCATTCATCTCAATAGTGCATTGCTCCCCTCTGAATGTTACCACAAACCCAACCTTAACCAATTCCCTTACAGATAACAGGTTGAATCTTAGCTTAGGTATATACAACATAGGTAACTGTTCATCAATGCATGGACAATAGGAATTACCTTCACCAGAGGCTTTCATCCTCCAACCGTTTGCCAGTGAAACATATTGGTTGCTGTTTTTCATATTAATAAACCTCTTTTTCTCTTTAGTAATGCATTGTGAAGCCCCACTATCAACAACCCACAATTCATTATTTCTGGATGTTGGTTTACCAGAAATAGCCAAACCAATGCCCTTCTTAGCCTTCCCACTGCTATTCACATTCTGTTTTTTACCCTTTCTACAGAATTTAGCTATATGCCCTTTAGCCCCACAAGAATAACATTTCTTGACGTTGTAAGCAGTGGTAAATGGCTGCTCCTCTTGTAGCTGTGTCTCTCTCAGCTGGTCTCTGTCACACCTACTTCTGGACTCTTCCAGCAGTCTCCCAGTAATGTTAGTCAATGTCAGTTCCTCTCTGGTCAGGACTTCCAAAGAAGAAACATATCCATCAAAACTCTCATCCAAAGATGACAGAATAATGTAGACCTGATGCAACTCTGAAAAAATCAGCTCCTTTTCATGAAGCTCTTGAAAAGTTGCCTTCATGTAATTTAAATGGGTCAGCATATCTCCATTCTTCTGCAGACGAGCCCTAAACAGCTTATGTGTAAGGTGTATATGTGCACCCACACTGTCTCGAACATAAAGCCTTCGCAAAATGCCCCAACACCTAGCAGCAGACTCCTCACCACGAATATGTACAAGCTGCTGGTCATTCAGTGTTAGTCCAATAATGCAAAGAGCTTTCTCATTGCTTCGTTTAAGGCCGTCTAACTTCTTTGCATCCTCTTCATCATCTGGATCCCAAGCAGTAGTATCTGGTGGGTTATTTACAACAGTCCATAGTCCTTCCTTGCGCAAAAGCAAGCAGCATTTCGTGGACCAGGAAACATAGTTTGTCCCATCCAACCGGGTTATCCAGGAGATGCCTGACAACAGTTCTTGTGCCATTTTACACCAAAATAGCTAACACAAACTCAGCTAGGAATACTGTGTGTACTAACTCTCAGTACAGGCCTGGGCCCATAACCAGTGTTAAGGAATTTGTTGTGCAGGGTCTCCTTGTGCTACCAAAGAGTTGAACAGACAAGGAAGGGTACTGAGAGCAGTAAAAAGTCACACAAGAATACACTGAGTTATTAAAACAAAAAGTAGTTTACTTTAAGGTGGTGTAAGAACAAAAATGCACAGTCAAAAATAAACAGTCCAGGTCATAAACAATAGCAACAGTCCACAGAGTAATCCTAACTACAAAGTCTTCTTACCGGTCCAGAGGTCAATACACAGTTTAGGTTACAACAGTAGTAAACCAACAGCAGAGCAAAAACAGTAATAGTAGAGATCAGTGAAATCAGAGAGAGAGAGAAGCTATGTTCCTAGCTTCCTCTTAAGGCCATGAGAACACTTACACACCCATTGGCCAATTAACTTCTTAAAGCCATAGCATTATGGTTAATATATTTTCAACCCAACATTGTAGGCTAACACCATATGCCTAACACTAAGAACTCAGAAAACATTGGAATATTTGATTTTTTTGCATATATATATATATGTATATACGTATATATATATACTGTATGTATATATGTGTGTGTGTGTGTGTGTATTAATGGGAAAAAATATTTTCAATATTGGTATAAAGATAAACAACATAAAATGGCATTCAGAGACATTTTTGAGGAATTGTACTCAGACTTTGAATCAATAATGTCAGCTGTGTTGTGTGTTCTCAAGAAGAGTCTGTTCCTAGAAGAAACTCTTACAGAAAAAAGATTTGCAAAATAATTTATCTGAGAATAACAAGAACAAGAATTTGTCATGTGACAGTAAAAGAAAAGTCAGAGGAGGCTTTAATAATTACAATAATAATGCCAATCTCAGAGCAATTGGAATAATTTCTTCTTGTTAAATTTACAAAACAGGCTTTTTAAACTTTTGAAGAAGTTTGTGACAAACCTCAATAATTATCTGAGAAGAATAAAGAGCAAGAGTGTTTTATGAAAAAAGACGAAATACATAGTTGGATTATTTGATCAGGATTAAAATGGGACATGACTAGTTCTTTTTGGACTTGCTGACATCTGGACTGGGGAAAAATATGCATTGGATTTGCTTACAGTTTACATGGTGTTTCAGCTTTTTTCTCTATTGTCACTTTATGTGTCCTAATCTGACTGCATCTAAATTGGCTTTGTATCTTATTATCCTTTCATTTAAACTAAGGAGATCTTTGTGGGCTTGTTCTCTTTAAGGAAGAGCCTTGGTGGAGCAGTGGGCTAATGCCTCCTTAAGTAACACCAGCTGCCTGCAATTAGTGCAGGTTCGAGTCCCACCAGGCTCAAGGTTGACTCAGCCTTCCATCCTTCCGAGGTAGGTAAAGTGAGGACCCAGATTGTTGGGGGCAATAAGCTGACTTAGTAATAACGCCGCTTTGGGGGGGGCGAAAGCCCTAATAAGCAGGCATCTACATAGAATGAAGGCTATTGCTAAGCACATTGATTTGTGCTTTAAATTGTAAGCCGCCCTTTAGCTTTCGGAGAAGGGTGGGATATAAATGGGATTTTTTTTTAAAAAAAGAGAGAAATTGTCCCTCTAGTCGTATTAAATTTCAGTCTTTTGTTCATTCTAGGATATGGGGACCAGTGTATGCCTTCTAAATGTGGATTTGCTTACATTTAAGAGCTAAAATATGGAATGAGGGGTTTAACATTTGTTAATTAATGTTATTGTTTTAGGGCTCTGTTTGAACTTTTGACTAATATCTGAATTAGAGAAGATATTACTTATAGGGTTTGCCTATAGGTGGGAGGAGATATGACAGGACGTTAATTAAGAGGAGTTAATTAAGAGGAGATGAAAAGACAGTGAAATTGTATATACTTGTCATGAGGGCAAGTACTGTATAAATTCTGCTGGTAAAAAATCCTCGCCTGGGGCTTTATTGCTCTTTAAGCTTTTAATGATGGACTGTATCTCCTTTTCTGAGACTGGTGGCCAAGGGGGGAGAGTTCTAGGATTTACCAAATCACTGTTTAAAAATAATTTATTTACCGGTTCGGTGGGGGCAAACAAGCACTGATAATAATTCTCCCAATCCGCAGCAGAGATTGGTATGTCAAATGCAAATCTCCGTTCCTTCAGAATACCTGCTACTGAGTGCCAAAATAATACTGAATTATGACTTCTGGCAGCCAACTCAAGTTCTGACCAGATTGAAATGGCAAAACGTTTTTTTCTTTAATGTTATAGTTTTTTTATATTCCCTTCTTGTGTGCAGCATCTTAGCTTGTATATGGGCAGTAGGATTCCTCTGGGCAAGCCTCATGGCTGCCTTCAAGTAGATGACCGTATTGTTTTAGCCCACTTAGTAGCATTCTCTGTTTTAAGGCATTCTAATATTGCCTTAGTATCAACTTTGGCCCAAATTAACCTTTTATTTTGGGTCACCTCTACCTTTTTGGTGAGCCATCTGTCAGCCATGTTATATGGTCTTAAATCTGAGCGGCCTCACAATGTCACACTTACAGGCTGATGGTCGCTATTGTCACTAAGGTGTACTGTGACCTCTGAGAAGAGGTCAGCCTTATCTCTAGACACACAAAAGAGATCCAGTACACTACTTGAATTGGCTGAGTGGTATGTATAAGGGTATGTATAATTCTTGTCCTTACCTCCCAAAATTTGGAGGTTACCCTTAAAAATTAAGAAGACTAGGAGCAGGCCAGCGGCATTACTTTTACAGTCTCTCGAGAGCCACTGAGGATGGTTATCAAAGAACTCCCCTGGGATTCCTTTCTTCTGGGCAAGCTCATACAGAGAGGGACCCAGTCTAGCGTTCAGATCTCCTAATAATACCACTATGGACTGAGGGTACAGTATAGATATATCTTCTAAGATAACTTCCAAGCCCATCCAATATTCAAAATTATAGTGCTGGGATGTGCTTGGAGGAATGTACACATTTACCAATATTAACTCAAACTGGTTATATTCAAATTTGACAGCTAGAAAGTACGGATACTTATCTTCGTTATATAATTTCTCTCCCTGCCATTGCAACTCTTCCTTTATAAGAATGCATAGCCCACCAGAGGGTCTCCCTTTGTTCTTTGTTTTTAGGGCTGGGGAGGCCCATCCCTGAAAGCCTGGCAATTGTACTGGTTCATCCACTTCGGTTAGCCAGGTTTCTTGAAAGGCTATTACGTCAAATCTAGAAAGAAAGCTCATTAGTCCACTATCAACCATCCTTTTCCAGCCAGCTATGTTCCAGGTCATCAACTGTATGGGGTTCTCAGAAGCAACGTGGTCTGACTTGGTTGATTGGCTAGATGGTGGAAATGCCAGATGTCAACTTGACAATGGAGCTGGGTCAATATCATCTAAGCTTCCCATATAAACAAAGTTGTTGTGAGGTTCGATATTTCTCCTCGTGGGTTGCAGAACTTGTTGTTGCTCCTCTATATGTCAGTTGCCAGTGTGCCTCTGCTCCAAGAATGATTTTTTTTTCCAAAGAGCAGGTACTCTGGCTTAAATCTATAAATGTAGATTTATGTCCATTTTTGGAGGGGCATGGCTGAGGGTTCATCTTGTGGAGAGATGTTGTGGGAACTTCTAAATCAGATGAGGATGGAAGCTGGATTGTGTCCTTAGTGTTTGTCAGCTTAGGGGGCACTGTGTGATGAAGCCCTTTGTCTTTCAGTTGTTTCTCAGAGGCTGGGTCAGTCAGTGCAGTTACTCCACTCTCAGCCTGTGTGACAACACCTTTTTTTACTGTTGAGGTAAAGGCAGATTGTTGATTAAATATCTTGTCACAAGGTTGCGTGTTTAGTGGAGCCAAATTAAATAGAGGCTTTGCTGTAGATTGGGTTGTTGTCAGTGCCTCTTTTAGGTCGTCCAATCTTTGAATGATGTTAACTTGCTCAGGTTCTGGCAATGCACTGAATAGGTCAATCAACATTTCCTCTGGCACATCCTCAGCAGTTCTTGCAGCTGTGGGTAACACAGTTTGTATATTGCTTCTTTGCTTTCTCAGGGTCAGTTCAGTTGCAGCAGCCTCAGGCTTAGTAGTGTGAGGGCTGTTGCAGCCTAGATTTAAAGCGACAGTTCCCTCTTGGTGACGCTGTTTCAGGAGTGGGCACACTTTTTCTGAGCAAAAGACCCTTATTGGAAATATAGAGAAAAAGCTCAGTAAGGGCTTCATTCTGAAGAGCATGGAGGGAATTGTGGGCTGCTTGAACGATAGGAGAATTCTCATACATTGTGTTCTTGCTGGCAGCCACTCTACATGTAGTAGATCTATCAGAGTGAATTCACAGCGGAGCAGCTGGCTCAGGGACAGCCTAATAGCTTTTCTGTTGCTCCAACGCCCTCTATTTACTCTCTTGTCATAAATTTGCAAAGTAACCTGGTTAGTTTGCGGACTGTAGTTATATTGGTTATCTCTTAGACCTTTGCCTGATTGAGTCTTTTCTCTGTAGGTGTTCAAATTTTTGGGAGGAGAACAAGGTCCTTTTCTACTTTCACCTTCTGAGTTAGCCATCCCATGTCTGTCCATGGTTATCCTCCCAAGTCCTTCCACAGTATTTGGGTGGCTCCTAACAAACTCTGCAAAAGACTCTTTCAGACAATCAACCTTATCCATGACAATTGACAAGAGATTATATATTGAGTTTACAGTTTGAGCTGTAAGCAAACATTGTCTAGAAAGGAAGTCTGTCACATTTTCCCCCTTCAAATTTGCTACATCTCCCTCCTGTGTAAAAGAGGCTGTTGCCAGATTCCAAGGAGGGGAGCCATTCTCCAAGAGGGAGGAGGACAACTCCACACGCTGTCTGCTCTCCAGTTCAGTTTGTAAGTCCCCTTCCAATGAGTCACATAAATTAAATTTATCTGATAAGGTGCCTGCGAATGAGTTACTTACTGGAGCAGACTGTCTGTTTGCAATATAATCCTCCATTTTCTGCTGCTTCAAAGGCTTGGATATACTTTCTGCTGCAGAGTGCTGTCTCTTCCTTCTTTTCCCCATTCAGGTTTGTTAAAACAGGTTTAAAAATAAGTTTAAAACTATGGTTTAAAAGGTTAAAATGGGTTAAAAATGGGTTTAAAAAGTTTAAAAGAGGTAGGTTAAAATACAATATTAAAAGAGGTTAAAAAGTTAAAATAAAAATAAAGTAAAATAAAATAAAACCTTTACTTTTGGAGGAGCTCTTTACAGCCTTTGCTGCCTCTCCACCATCTTGGCTCCGCCTCTACTGTATAAATAAGGGGTGAGATGTTACTTTCTTAGAGGTTTTTCCCCTCTATTTTATGTTTCTTTTTTTGTTTTCTTGCACCTTTTATTTTCTCTATTTTTCCCTTTTTGTTTTTAGTTTGTATTATCTTTTATTATTGTAATTAAAATGTTTAATAAAATTGGTTCTCTGTGCATAGTGTTGTTCTTGAAGTTCACTGCTGAACAGAGTTTGGAGTTCTGGAAGGAGGTATACATTTTAACACAATTTAGCCGACCTCCTGAGACTATTTTTCTCCCATGTAATCTGTTTAAATTCAACCAGGTGGTAACTGGTACAAAAAAAGCTATATAGGAGAGTTATCATCCTCTATTTTCTTGTCAAAATGTCCAGCTGTGTAATACAATATTGAGAATAAAATCAATAAATTGTAAAATCAAACATCCATAGCTTTAAAGGAGGTAATCATAGCTGCCTTCAGGATGTCAAGCTGCAATGTCAAAGATAGTCCAGAACACAGCAGGCTGGACAATATGATTTGCCACCCAAATAATTTTTTTTGCACCTTCCCTCTGATCAAGTAACAATTTTCTGACATGGTGCGTAGCATGCTTTTTTGAAATGCTGCAATGCAGCTTTACCTCTATTCCTCTCCCCGTGCTTTTATTGTTGCAATGTGCACTTTCCATGCCATACAAACCACAAAAGTGTTTTTTTTAATGAAACCAGCAAAATTAAGCCACTCTGAATGTAAATGTCAGCTTGATTCTCAACATGTATACAACTTATTCACTGCTCATCACTATGTAAGAATCCAGCCTTTGGCATCCCATTGCTAATATTGCATAATGGCGCCATACTAAACCAGTGTATATTGTACTGTATATGCATGACCAATTTCCTCTAGGTTGGAACTGCCACACTGAATAGGCATTTTCCCACCATCTGAACTCTAGAGTGGTAGAGTTGCCAGCTAGAAAGAATTCAGCACAAGTCAGTTGACTGATGTTGGTAATCATTTGTTGGATTAAAATAGATAGTTTGATGATTTAGGAATATGTGATACCAGTGGGCTGTTGGCATTGTACATCTTCCTCTGACTAGAATCTAAGAAGTATTTTCTTCCATTAACTTCCCTACTTAGCAAACAACAATGGAATCAAAAAAGAACATTAGGAAAATCTCTTTCTCTTTTGGTTTCTTCCTCCTCTTTCTTTTCTTCCTTGGCATCACTCTTTTTATGCTCTTCTGGAATGCTATTGTAACCTATGTATCTGCAGCCCTGACATTTAAATATTTTTAGGGATACACACTTGGTATCCTTGGTCAGGCTACCAATGATGTGAGAAAATTACATTTCCCAGTTTCTCTTTTTTGGAATATTTTCACAACAGCATCACACAGGGGAGAGAAAACATCCTCAATGGAAGATCAGAAGATATGGAGCTGCTGCTGCTGCTGCTGAGGGGAAAAAAACCCCACACCAATGGATATTGTTGGAATGGACAGGAGAGGCCTCTTTTCTCTTGGATAACTTGGATAACTTGCAGCTTTGAGATATGTGATCTCAGAAGCAATATAGTGGGGTTAAGACCTTTCTCCTCCAACGGGGATTTTGAGTTGTAGAACTAAGAATTATATCTGTGTTCACCCATTTTAAATAGTTTCGTAGAAGGCTTTTATTCCTTTTAAGACATTGATACGACCGCTAAAACATACTGTTCATATCTTCTGAGCAATGTATCCCAGCCTCACCCTAATGGAGTGAGTGTAATGGGTTTGTCTGGCAATGCAGTCAAGTGCAGATTCTCATTACATTGGAATGCATTCACTATTAATCTGTAGACCAACCACTTCTCTCTTTAGTAAGGTAGCTTTTACAGCCTATTACCCAGATCCCTGAGCAATAACTCCCTTCCCAAACAAGGAAGGAGGCCTGCTTTTAAATTTTCCCAGTGAGAAGCAGTTGACAGTGAGGAAGGAAACTGCAATGAAACTCCAACATCTAAGGGGTGAAATCTTCTAGGCTCAAGCAAAAAAAAACACTCACTCAAACTGCTAAATGCAATAGGTGAATAGATATGAAAATGCTAGCATTCAGCTTGATTTTAACTGTCCTCAAGGCAATGCCTACCCTGTTTTCTGCTTTTGAATTGCTATCGTAGATAGGGCTACTTATTACACCTTTGTTCACATTACCTGACAGAAGCCTAGCCTCCTCTTCATGTGTGTCTTCTTTGTTGTATACTTTTCATAAACTCTATTAATTAAGCAGATATTTTGATGCCCATTTGTACCTTAAAAAGGTTACACTCTGGAAACAGGCCTTAGAAGGCCAAGGCATCTCCAGACTGATTACCAGATACAGATATTAAGGTGTAACTGTGTTTCTATAGAAGCAGAAAAGGGAAGACAGTTTCCATCTTTTAGGATTGCTCCTACATCCTGGTTAAGGAAAGGAAAAGCATATGTTGATAGCAAATAAGAAACTCCAGTTCCACCAATTTCTCTCACTAGCTATGATGATTTGGACATCTGGGAATTGTTGTTTAATAGTATTTTGGAAAGCTGTAGGTTCCTTGCCTCTAATTTAAAGGCCTCATAGAAAAATTATATTCTAAAGTATTTGAATAAGTGAAATAATAAGGGCTGGCAGAGCACCGAAACAATTAACAGTTGCCAAGACTGGCTGTTCTAACGCTGCCTAGCTAGCTCATAAATATACTTGATATTAATGAACTGAAAGAACAGTTGTGAATCATCAGGAGAAAGTTGTAAACTCATTATCATTCCCTTTCTCAGAAGCTTTTTGAAATTCATTTTGTCCTAAGTAATTACCTAATAAAATCTTAGTAAATTGTATGAACAACTATACATATAATGGTATTTCATTCAGGAATTGGAAGGGGAAGGGAGAAAAATAATAAAAAAGAAAGAAAGAAAGAAAGAAAAAGAAAGAAAGAAAGAAAGAAAGAAAGAAAGAAAGAGAAAGAAAGAGATTAAATAAATAAATAAATAAATAATACACACATTTGCCTCCAGACATGTCATTTATAACCAAGATACAACAATTATCTAATAATTTAACAGAAAAATCTCTTTCCCCAAAGACTGATCTGAACTATTATAAGAACACAAATGGGTCTGAATACTTAGGGGTGAAGTCAAAGAAGTCAACAGGCTGGTTACAACTATGTGATCTAACCCTCCCCCCACAAATGGGGCTTAGTTCACATGGATGATCGCAATGGTGGCTACCACCTTTAGGTTTTTTTTTAACCCTGTCTTGGACACTTGCTCTTCCCATCAGCATCAGTAAGCCTAAGAGTACCATTTGACGAGGTAGACCACAACCTACTCCTTGGTAAGCTAGGAAAAGGTGGAATAGACCACATCACCACCAGATGGATCTGTATCTGGCTAACAAACTGTACTCAATGAGTAGTCCTCAATGGCACTACATCCACATGAAGAGAAGTAAGCAGTGGGGTACCACAAGGTTCCGTTTTAGGCCCAATACTCTTCAATATCTTCATAAACCACCTAGATGACGGAATTGAATGGGAACTCATCAAATCTGCAGATGACACCAAACTGACAGGGTTAGCCAACACCCCAGAAGACAAACTCAGGATCCAAAAAGAACTTGACAAAAATGGGCCCTATCCAACAAAATGAGTTTCAATGTGGAGAAAAGCAGTTTTACATTTAGGCAGGAAAAATCAAAGGTAAAAGTACAGATTGGGTGAGACCTGGCTTAAAAACAGTAACTGTGAGAGGGACCTTGGGGTCTTAGTGGACGATCATTTGATTATGAGCCAGCAGTGTGCAGCAGCAATCCCAAAAACTAATACAGTCCTGGGTTGTATAAATAGAGGCATAGAATCAAGATCACATGAAGTATTATTACCACTTTATAAAACCCTAGTAAGACCATGCCTGGAATACTGCAGCCAATTTTGTTCACCATGTCAAAAAAAAAGATGTTGAGAGTTTGGGGAAAAATTCAGAGAAGAGCAACTAAGATGGTCAAACACCTGGAAACTAAAACGTATGAAGAACAGCTACAGGACTTGGGTTTCGCTAGTCTAAAGAAAAGAAGAAATAGAGGAGACATGATATCGGTGTTCCAGTATCTGAGGGGCTGCCTCAGGGCAGAAGGGGCCAGGTTGTTCACCAAAGCACCAGAGGGAAGGACAAGAAACAATGGTTGGAAACTGATCAAAGAGAGAAGCAACCTGGAACTAAGGAGAAACTTCCCGACAGTGAGGACAATTAACCAGTGGAGTATCTTGCCCCCAGAAATTGTGGGCACTCCATCACTGGAGATTTTTAAGAGGAGACTGGACATTCACCTGTCTGAGATGGTGTAGGTTCTCCTGCTTGAGCAGGTGGCTGGACTAGAAGCCTCCAAGTTCCCTTCCAGCTCTATTCTATTCTATTTCCTATCATCTGTTCACCAACCTACTTGCTTTATAAACTCCTCATCTAGATTTATCATTATATGAAGACCCAGCTCTCTGGAAACAGCTCTACTGCTGGGAAAAGTTGGAAGGACAGGGATTACCAGTTACAGGGTAACAGATGGACTCAAATGCAGTGGGGATAAGAGAATGCTATAGGGAGTGTCAGGACCCACCCCAAACCACATCTTAGGAAGACAAAAACTCTTGGAGTCAGTTCTAGTCCAAAAGGAATCTTTACTAGGACATGCTTGGTCGTGGGAATACAAGACAGGACTTAGTATTGTTTTACAAATTGAAATTTTATAAAGGGTACCTGGTTCAACCCCCCTTCCCTCAACCCCATTTGGTCAACCCCCATCCTTCTACTTTGTGTCATCCCTTTCATGGGGAAAAAAAAGGAACTTCGAATCTTTATGGTTATTGCCTTCTTCCTCTCCAGAATTAAAAGAAGACACAAGCCGGAAGCCTTCTTCTCTAACCCTCCCTTTTGTTCCCCCCAGTTCAAAAGGTTTCCTTGGTCTTTGAAATAACCTAAGGCAGGCTGAATCCACATATGCTCCTCCTTCCTCGGGAGATGGCAGGATCCATATGGGGGGGATAATGTTTTAAACATACATTGATGAATGTGATATAAATGGATTCTGACATCGAGACCTGCAAGAAAATCTATCTTTGTGGTCATTAGGAGTTGAAAATGACTTGCTGGCACATAATCAGTCAATCAATCAATCAATCAGTAAAAAAAAAGTAATGGCATTGTTGTCTACTGTTTCTTTTTATGACATAATCTGTCAATAAGAACTAATTTGGTTTATGGGTTAAAAATATCAGTCTACAACTGGAAGACTGGGAGTTCCAGTCTTGTTTTAGTCATAAAAGTAAGAGCCTTGGTGGAGCAGTGGGCTAATGCCTCCTTAAGTAACACCAGCTGCCTGCAATTAGTGCAGGTTCGAGTCCCACCAGGCTCAAGGTTGACTCAGCCTGCCATCCTTCCGAGGTAGGTAAAATGAGGACCCAGATTGTTGGGGGCAATAAGCTGACTTTGTAATAATGCCGCTTGGGGTGTGTGTGAAAGCCCTAATAAGCAGGCATATACATAGAATGAAGGCTACTGCTAAGCTTGTAAGCCGCCCTGAGTCTTCGGAGAAGGGCGGGATATAAATGGAATTAAAATAAATAAATAAAAAAATAAAATAAAAGTCAATTGGTGACTTCAGCCCAGGGGTAGGCAACCTCGGCTATGCTGACTCAGGAATTCTGGGAGTTAAAGTCTACAAGTCATAAAAGAGCCAAGGTTGCCTACCCCTGCTTTAGCCCCAAGCCTAGGAAGGAGGCGAGGATAAAACACTTCAGAAAATGTTGCCAAGAAAACTGCATGGGCTTATCCAGCCTGTCACCAGGAATCAAGCATGATTCAAAGGCAATCCCCTGCAAACAAACAAACAAGCAAGCAAACCAATAATAGTAAAATAAACTAAGCAGTAGTGTTGCTTATTGAAATAGCAGTTGCCATAGAGTAATATCTTCTCGTGGTTTGTCTCACTGGAGAAATATTATGAATTGAAATGTGACGTAATTGATTTTGCTTCTTTGCTAGTTCTCAGGAGCTGATTTCAAAATAGGTTCCACTAAAGTCAGTGGAGTTTTGTGTATAAAAAAAATGGAAAAGAGTATAACTTCCTTATGATTTCTGAACCAAAATCACCAGATTTACAGCTCTCAGATTTAGGCAAGAATGTAACCAGTATTCTCTAAAAGTTGGAGCACAACCTTTGGGTCTTTAAATGTGTCACTGATGGTATTATTTTGGGCTGACTGCAGATAATTGCACATGTATTTTTAACTAAAATTGAGGCTTAAAATAATACTTTGACACATTTTTTTTAAAAAAGAAACCCTTTGACAATATAGCAATCAAACTAGGAATATGATTTCATTCTCACATGGTCGTTTGTGAAGCTATCCCTTTGTGGCAGTGGTTGGATGTTATGTCAATAAATTACTCTGAACAGTGCTCATGCTCAATATTTAATAAGGGTTGGTGAATGAACTTTGATCTGATTCAAATTTGTGATTCAAGTTATGGGTTCCATTCAGATTTTTAATCATACTGGAACGGAATATAAATATAGCTCTACTATTTATTGTGTCTATCTTATAATGTAATTAAGGATGCAGGGCCTTCAGGCTTCCTGGTATTGTTGGATGATTTATAATTCCTGTCTCCTGGCTTAGGCCTGGGGTACTTGCGAGACCACCTGCTGCCATTGTCAACCTCCCATCGCCCGGTTCGCTCCCACAGAGTCGGCCTCCTCAGGGTTATGTCGGCTAAGCAATGCTGGCTGGTGACCCCCAGGGGGAGAGCCTTCTCTGTGGGCACACCGACCCTCTGGAATGAGTTGCCTCTGGAGCTGCGGATGGCCCCTGACCTTCAGTCCTTCCGCCGTGACCTGAAGACGTGGTTGTTCCAACAAGCGGGCCTGGACTGACTATGATTTTTAATTAGGCTTTTACTGGGTTAAATTGTTTTGTAATTTTGTATTTTATTGTTTAATTCTCTTTTTTTTTACTCTATGTTTTTTTTTAATTGTTGTGAGCCGACCTGAGTCCTCAGGGAGAAGGGCGGCATATAAATTTAATAAAATGAAATGAAATGAAATGTTGACTGGCTGATAAAATTCAAGAACATCAGGTGGACCACAAACCTTCATCTGGACCTAAATGTCTTGTGGAGTGCAGACTTTTGCAAAATGTTCTTCTTGTAGATTTCAAATACTCATTTCACTCAGATATTTTGAATAGCAGTGCACACAGGGTTTTGTTCGTTAATATTTTAATAATGAAATGTTGTGATGTGAAATATGAAATTCAAATTTGCAAAGTGAAAATATTGCCACATGTCTAAGGCTTAGATAATTCTACTGTCATACATTTGTCGTTATGATTGATAAGGAATGTTCAGATGAAAAACAATGGAGATGATGCAGAATAAAATATAAGGATGTTCCAAATGTCAAAACTATTATTCAGTACTATAACCTAGCTTATAATCCAGTTAATTTATAAAAACAAAGCACAATTAAGTGGAACAAAATAAATTCTGGAATCTTAACCATTTGGCCCATGATTCAATAAATTAAACTCATGTGTAAAAACCCTACTATATTAAACTGAAGTACAGATAGTTTCAATTCATGACTATTCATTCAACAGCCATTTGAAATTATGATGACACTGACTGTCCCTTGGAGTTCCAGATGTTCCAGCATCCCTACCATCATACAGTCTGGGTGATTGGCAACTGTCTTGCACTTATGACCAGTCACAGTACTTTGCAAACCCGTGATTGGTATTTGCAAACTTCCATGCCAACTTCCCTAGAATGCCAATGGTCTCTGTGGTAAATCTCTCCCATTTGCAAACCCTCCCCTAACCCATGCCATGCTGATCACTCTTGCGCCCTCCCCAAGCCCCACCACTCCTCTTTTGCATCCTCAAGCATCCCCATGCATCCTCCATAAGCCTTACTGTACCTCCCTTGCATCCAATGCACACCCTCCATGAGCCTCACCACACCTACTTTGCACTGTATATATCATGCTGGAATGAATCAATGAGGTTCCTGACTCAGCTACACGTTACAGTGGTACATTGAGTTAAAATGGAAATTCTCAATCACAACATCCGCACTTCAAGATTGTTCCTGAAACAAAGTGGTGATTTGCAGTGCTACAGAATGGATGATCTAAAGTTGGAGAGTGAGAGATAACTGGCTGTAGCTCTTTCTCGTGAAGACAACTGACTGTGACACGCAACCAAGACTTCAAGAAAGATTTAAGTGGCTTCTAATTGTGTCCTCTTGCCAGTTGCTGACTGCAGTTCCTAATCATTTTTATCCATCTTTGAAGTTTTATACTATACTGCAGAATACAGAAAATATATATCTGTTCCAGTTCTGCTTTGCATTTGCTCAAATGTATGGTTATATTCAAGGCAAGATGTTGGGTATGCATGAACATTTCTCTCCTCCCCACTTAACAGTGTTTCTAATCCTGAACAGACATCCAGACAGTAACAAGATGTTTTACATTATCATGCAGTTTAGCAAGACTATCTATAGCACACGTTTCCTCACACGCCTACCAAATCCTTCCACAACTTGTGTGCCATTTCAGTATCAATTAGCATTGCTGCGAATTCTGGGAGCTGAAAATGGAAAGTCCCAGGGATGGAGAAAGTGTTTTATGTCCTTAGGTAAAGAAAAAGTAACACGGCTAGGCTGAGGCTCTTCCTGAAATAGGACATCCTGTGACTACTACCATTGCCTGAGATAATGTGGTGATTACAATCCAGGAAGCATAACATCTTTATGGAATAATGTCAAATTCAGCAAAACAATAGGAGCAAAAATTTCTATGCCACTTAGAGCTGCGTAGTGATTAGAGCACTGCCTTTGATGCAGGGGACCAGGTTTCAAATCCTGGGTTGTGCCTACTTTACCAGTAGGGATCCTTGGACAAAGTCCCCCTAATGTTTTACCTGCCCACCTCAAATATGAGAGTGGCATGAAATGGGAGAATCATGTTGATTCGGATGTTGCCTAGATCAACAATCTTTGCATCAGATGTTGGAGAACCAGGACAATCAGATGATATGGGAGCTACTGGAATAAACCACACATGGTGGAGACAAGAGACTATGGAACTGATAAAATGCTACTGCACCAGGAGACCCAATGAGAGGGGATATATTAAATGTCCATGGGCTTTCCCTTATAGGAAGTCTGCAAGCACTGCTTAGACTTAGGGATTCAATCTGAATTTTCTGCATCAAGCATGTGATTCAGAGGTTCAAATTTGTGAATCCACAAGCCAGCTGTGGGGAAAAATCCATGTGGGTTTATGTTTGTCCTATAGTACAGGCATTTTGGAAATGCTGCATGCATAAGCATTCGTATGCCTGTACGGTATATGTGAAATGACAAAAAAAAATAATTATGTAACTTTTCTGATTCCCTTGATTAATAAACTAGCATTTTAAATTCTGTTTAGTGTTCAAAGCATGATTCAAAATAGTCTACTAATATATTCTACCCTTTAGCTAGTTAAATCATTCCAGTTGTGGAAGTGATTGAAAGCAAACTATCCACAGAGTTAGGGACTTAAAACCCAATCTCCAAAGTATTCTATAGGTACAAGATATAATCTACAATTATTATACCTTTTTATGGACATCTTTTGTGGCAAGAGACATCCCAGATGGGAAGAACCATCATATGGGATCGTCATTCCTAAGAGGTAAGAATGGGAGTTGGAGGTGTAAATGTATCCTTATTATCAAGGTGTGGTATCTGCCTTGAAAATTAAATTTTGTTGTTGTTGTTAGTTGCGAAGTCATGTCCTACCCATCGCGACCTCCCGGACAACGTTCCTCCAGGCCTTGTTCTGAACCAGCCAACTACCGGCCTTGTAATAAAGCAAACCCCTATTTAAACAGTAGAGACTGGAGAGCGTCCAAGGCTGAAAAGCGTCTGCCAAGATTTATTAGTCAATTAACAGAACAAGAAACAAAAACACTGGAACTTGAATCCTCAAGCGGAAGGGTTGCTTTCAGCAACCAGCCCTTCCCCAAACACTCCTTTTATTTAGAGTTCAGGGCGTGGCCTCCCTCTGCCTCCTTCCGAGGAGACCCGCAGCCTTTCTCTGCTTGGTCCTGCTCGACTGCCTCCTGCGTCGGGCGTCCTTGAACAGGGCCAGCTGTGGGTCATCATCCTCCGCACTATTGGGCTCACGCAGCTGAGAAGAGGGCCCCGGCTGGGAGCTCTGCCAAGCCTCCAAGCCATCATCAGCCAGTTCGTCTCCCTCCTCCCCCTCATCTGAGTCATCCGATACATCTGAGCTGGCTGCCGTACCCACAGGCTGGCCCTGAGTCACAACACTATCCCGCACCGCAGGACCCTTCCCCCGGGGCTGCCGATCCGGATGCGGTAGGGATGGGAATTGTTCGTGAAACGCAGTCACCAACGCAGGGGCATGAACGGCGGTCGCGTCTTCCCATGTGAAGTCCTCCGGCCCGTACCCTTTCCACTCGATCAGGTACTGGAAGCGACCTTTCAGCCAGCGGGAATCCCGAATGCTGGCGACCTCGTACTCGGGGGTGCTGCCTCCATCACGAGGTCCTGATGGGGGAGGTTCCGCTTGGCGAAGTGGACAAGCCGGTTGTTCGGGGACCAACAAGGACCGATGGAAGACGGGATGCACGCGCAGGGAACGTGGCAGAGTTAAACGATAGGCGACCGGATTGATGACGGCCTCGACTGGGAACGGTCCAAGGTAACGGTGGTCCAGCTTCCTCACCGGCCGAGTGGATGGTAGGTTCCTGGTGGACAGCCAGACCCGATCCCCCACCGATAGTGGAGGCGTATCCCTTCTCAACCGATCGGCGAACCTCTTGTAGTCGGCCTTGGCCTTCTCCAGCTGCCGTCGCACCAACCGATGGATCGCCTGTAACTCCGCCATGAATTCGTTCGCTGCCGGCTCCGGTGAGTCCACGGGAGAAAGGGGGAAAAACCGGGGGTGATAACCCACGTTGGCCAAGAACGGTGTCCTCTGCGTGGAGGTGTGCTGCGAGTTGTTAAAAGCAAACTCGGCTATGGCCAAATAGTCCACCCAATTGTCCTGCTGCAGGTTAACGTAGCAGCGCAGATACTGCTCTAAGATGCCGATGACCTTCTCGGTACCCCCGTCGGTCTGAGGATGATGCGCGGACGAGAGGCAAACCTTAATGTCCAACGCCCGCATCAACTCCTGCCAGAAGCGGGCTGTAAACTGGGCCCCCCTATCGGAGACGACTCTATCGGGAAGGCCGTGCAGCCGGAACACCTGTTGGATGAACATGCGACTAGTGGCGCGAGCTGACGGTAAGCCGCGACAGGGGATGAAGTGCACCATCTTGGTCAACATGTCCACCACCACAAACACTGTCGTGAAGCCGGAGGATGGGGTAGATCCGTCAGAAAGTCCATGGACACAGCCCCCCAGGGTCTCTTGGGTGTTGGCAAAGGCTGCAGTAAACCAGGCGGGGCCCCTGTCACTGACTTGGCCTGCCTGCATGGGATGCAGGAGGTGACATAAGACTGGACATCGTGTCGGACTCGGGGCCACCAGAAGGTACGGGAGACCAGGTTCAGAGTCTTGAACAGGCCAAAATGCCCCGCAGCCGGGTTATCATGACACTGGCTGAGGACGAGTCCCCTGAGTGGCCCTCCTGGAACATAGAGCCGGTCACGATAATACAGGAGTCCATCTGTGACCGACCAAGGCGAATCTGGCCCCACCTCTTCCTTCCGCTGAGCCACCCACGCCTCCTGCTGCTGCGCCTCCCAGATCCGAGCCCGTATATCCACCGGCTCCCGCACCGCAGCAAAAGACTCGACGGGGATCACTGTCCTGGGCGGAAGCTTATCTTCCACTCGGGTGTACTCGGGCTTCCTGGACAGAGCATCCGCTCTCTGGTTGTGCCCGCTTGGTATGTACCGCACCCGGAAGTCAAACCTCGCAAAGAAGAGGGACCACCGGATCTGGCGTTGGTTCAAATTCCGAGCGGTCTGCAGGCTTTCCAGATTCTTGTGGTCCGTCCGGACCTCGATTTGATGCCGCGCCCCCTCCAGATGATGCCTCCAAGCCTCGAACGCCGCCTTGATGGCCAGCAGCTCCTTCTCCCAGATGGTATAGTTGCGCTCCGAGGGATTCAATTTCCGAGAGTGATACGCGCAAGGGAAAAGGGTACCGTTGGGCGTCGCTGCCTGGAGTAACACGGCCCCAATGGCAATGTCGGAGGCGTCCGCCTCCACGACAAACAGCCGTTGCGGGTCAGGATGCTTCAAGATGGGCTCCTTCATGAAGGCGTCCTTCAAAGCTTGGAACGCCTGTTGTTCGGGGGCGTTCCACTGGAACCGAGTCTTCTTCTGCAGGAGCCGGGTGAGGGGGGCTGTCAAGGCAGCAAAGCCAGGGATGAATGTTTGATAGTAGTTGGCAAATCCAAGAAGTCGCTGAACATCCTTCACGCGACGCGGGGGTTGCCAACTCTGCAACGACTCAACTTTACTCGGTTCCATGGCGATGCCCTCAGGAGAAATGCGGTGACCCAGGAAATCGATGGTCACCTGGTAGAACTGGCACTTCTCCAACTTGGCAAACAGCCGATGTTTCCGGAGGCGCTGCAGGACCTGACGGAGATGCTGATGATGCGCTTCACGCGACGGGGAGTAAATCAGGATGTCGTCCAGGTAAATCACGACAAACTGGTCCAACAGATCTCGAAAGATGTCGTTCATAAAATGCTGAAACACAGCGGGGGCGTTGGTCAGGCCAAACGGCATCACCGTGTACTCGAAATGTCCATAGCGAGTACCAAACGCCGTCTTCCACTCATCACCCGGCCGAACCCTGACGAGGTTGTAAGCTCCACGCAGGTCCAGTTTCGTGAAGATCTTAGCCTCCCAGAGTCGGTCCAAGAGCTCGGGGATGAGGGGCAGCGGGTAGCGGTTACGCACCGTGATGGCGTTGAGTTTCCGGTAGTCACAGCAAAGCCGTAACTCGCCCGACTTCTTTTTGACGAAGAGCACGGGCGCAGACACTGGCGAGGACGAGGGCCGGATGAAACCACGAGCCAAATTCTTTGTCAGGAAGTCCCGCAATGCAGCCAACTCGGGCTCCGACATGGAGTACAAACGCCCCACTGGGAGAGGCGCATCAGGGACTAGATCAATGGAACAGTCATAGGGCCTGTGCGGGGGTAATTGGTCCGCCTCTGACTCGCTGAATACATCAGCAAAGTCGGACAGTTCGGGAGGCAAGGAAACCCCTGAGGAACCCTCCACCTGGCCGGCACAGATATGGCGGGTGTGGTCCACGCACTGCAAACTTGGGAAGGTGACCAAGTTCTGAGACCAATAGATCTGTGGATCATGCGCCCGGAGCCACGCCAGTCCCAAGACCACGGGGAAATGCAGATCCGAAGTGATGTAGAACTGGATGGCCTCCACATGGGAACTGATGGCCATACACACTGGTTGCATGGCGGCCGTAATAGGCCCGGACAGGAGCACTCGACCATCAATGGTCTCCACTAGCATGGGCGGATCCACCGGACACTGGGGAACAGCCCATTTGGCCACGAAGGCCGAGTCCATAAAGTTAGTGGTAGCCCCAGAGTCAATTAAGGCATGGACCGGAATCCCCTCTGGCTTGCCAGGAAGGATCAGACGTGCCTCCAAAATCAAATGCCGTGGAGGTTCACAGGCATCGTCGGAATGGCGTCGCTCGGCGTGGTCGTGGTGGGTCGCCCGATCTATCACACCGTCTAGATCGGGCTCAGGCCGTTTCCCAACAGCAAAGCAGGGGACTTTCTCGGGGCCGGCTTGGTCACTGATGCCCGCTGACGCTTCTTTGGGCAAGAAGCAGCCAAATGTCCAGGGTCCCCACAGTAAAAACACAACCCCCCCGATCGTCGTCTGTCCATTTCCGTCACCGATAGACGGGACCTGGCGGCACCCAGCTCCATTGGCTCCTCCCTCTGGACTGGGGGCACACGCTCAACAGGAGCGGCAGGGGTCTGTGGGGTGGCACGGCGACTCTTTCGCTGCTGCAGCCGGGCATCGATCCGCAGACAAAGATGGATCAGCCCATTCAGGTCTGAGGGAATGTCCACGCGGGCCAGCTCATCCAACATCTCCTCCGACAAGCCATCCTGGAAGGCATCCACGAGCGCAGCCTCATTCCAGGCGGAATCCTGGCTAAGCAGCCGGAAATCGCTGATATAGGCCTGTAGGGGGCGCTGACCCTGCCTCAAAGCTTTCAGGCGTCGGGTGGCAGTCTGCGCCTTAATCGGGTCCTCGTACATGAGGCGCATATGGTCACAAAACCCCCCAAAGTTATCCAACAAAGGGCTAGGCTGTGCCAGCAGAGGCGTGCCCCAACGAGCTGCATCCCCCGACAGAAGGCTCAACACGAATCCCACCTTATCTCGGTCAGTGGGGAAATCAGCTGCTCTCACGCTGATAAAAAGCTGGCATTGTCCCAGGAAGGCAGGAAACAGTTCTGGATTGCCAGCAAATTTATCCGGCATAGCTATCTGACATTTCCTCCTGGGTGGGGGTGCAGCATGTACCTGAGCTTGCAGTTGAGCCACCTGAGCTGCCAGCAAAGTGAGTTGCTGGGTGAGCTGAGCATTCTCGGCACGAAGCTGCTCCATCGTAGTAGTAAGGGGTGGGAGGCTGAAAGCAAACTGTTCTGAACCAGCCAACTACCGGCCTTGTAATAAAGCAAACCCCTATTTAAACAGTAGAGACTGGAGAGCGTCCAAGGCTGAAAAGCGTCTGCCAAGATTTATTAGTCAATTAACAGAACAAGAAACAAAAACACTGGAACTTGAATCCTCAAGCGGAAGGGTTGCTTTCAGCAACCAGCCCTTCCCCAAACACTCCTTTTATTTAGAGTTCAGGGCGTGGCCTCCCTCTGCCTCCTTCCGAGGAGACCCGCAGCCTTTCTCTGCTTGGTCCTGCTCGAGTGCCTCCTGCGTCGGGCGTCCTTGAACAGGGCCAGCTGTGGGTCATCATCCTCCGCACTATCGGGCTCACGCAGCTGAGAAGAGGGCCCCGGCTGGGAGCTCTGCCAAGCCGCCAAGCCATCATCAGCCAGTTCGTCTCCCTCCTCCCCCTCATCTGAGTCATCCGATACATCTGAGCTGGCTGCCGTACCCACAGGCTGGCCCTGAGTCACAACAGGCCTTCCTGTCCTCTACCATTTTCTGGAGTCCATTTAAGCTCCCGCCTACTGCTTTAAAATTAAATTTAATGTTCCCAAAAATCTGGTCCTGTATTAAACCTGTGTACATTCATATTTATGACTATTAATGTTAACACAGAAATGTATTTAGAATGCTTCAAAATGAATCCAAAATATGGAAGGAAGTATTCCGTGACAAGAAACACTTCAAATGAAACAAACCAGAGTTGTTGTTGTTTTTAAGTAAAGCTCATCTTCACAGCTGTGTTATTGTCCTTTCCTTCAGTCCACGAGGCTGCATAAAAGTATGCCAAAATACTCTAAACTTCTTTTATCTCTGACTATTCTTCTGCCTCAAGAGTTAGCCCCAGGACTGGTATTATCTTCAGAGGTTTAATGTATGAAAATTTAGGGCAGGGTTTCTCAACCTTGGCTGTTTTAATATCTGTGGACTTTAATTCTCAGAATTCTGGCTGGCTGAATTCTGAGAATTGAGGTCCATAGATCTTAAAGCTGCCCTAAACACCTGGGACTTAAAATCTACACATCTTTTGCCAAAGCTAAGAAACACTGACTTAAAAAAGGAGTTGGTAGATTTCCCCTGGTGTTTGCTGCTGGTGGGAAACACAACCGCTAATTAGCCTTTCTAGAGAAATGAAGAACATATTGACAAATGGCTAGGCTTAGGGTCAAAACCTGGACCCAAGCCAACTGTCAGAATGGGTTTACTAGGCAGCATCCACTCAGACACTATCATTAAATCTGATTTAAAAGAAAATAGAGAATTCTTTTTTTAAAAAAAATAAGATGAAATACATTATTTCCATCAAATTGGGTCTATTTCTATAGCTATAAACTTACATAAATCCTGATGGGGTTTTTTTTAGTAATCAATCAATCAATCAATCAGAATAGGTTTGCTTCCAAAATTTTAACCCTTTTCAACATCATACGTAGTTCAGTATGAATTGGTTTGAATTTAGCAGAAACTAAATAATAAACAAACTGCACAAATAATTTATTTTCCGCGTCCTTTCCTGTGAATCCAAATTACTTATTGGCCATAATGTGCTGTGCAAAGTAATTGTGGCCCAGCTATGTTATTATAGTCCCCTAAAATAGTTTGAAGAAGCATAGTCTCTGAAACGCAATAAAACACAATAATCCATGAAGTATTCTGTCTGCCAACAGAGTGCTCATTTATACTTCACTTTCCAATACACATGGCTGCCAGGGAAAAAAAATCTCAAGGTATTTAAACAAAAACAAAACTGCACCAGATAATATCCTTTTGCAGACCTGTTCAGATCTGCCAGATGCTATTATTTTAGATTTATTGCAATTGATGGAGAGTTGTTCATTCTGACCATGTAAACACTAAAGTAACTAACTCCTAAATTACTTTTGTGAGCATACAAGAATGTTATATGCCTAAGAGGGACCAAAATCTTAACATTCCTTATCTACACTCATGCCCAACATCGTAACTCCAATACAAACTAAAAAGAAAAGGTACAAGTCAACATTCTTATTTTATCCCCCTTTGTAACTGGTTGCTTGTGTTGTCACCAAGAATATCTGTCACAACACCTTCTAATTTGTAATGTTGTCTCCTGTATAAATACATGGTATAATTTAGTAGCTGCAGATCAATATCCAAGGGTAGCAATTTATTCCACATAAGGGATTAAAAAAAAATAAGGCAGGTTTTAAATCAAGAGAAAACATGAAAAAACTTCTTAACAAGACCAGCTAGATATTTGTTTCAAAGGGAAATGATGACAATGAGTTGATCATCTACTTACGTCCAGCCTGTTTTAATGCAAGCAAAAGCATGTTTTTACGTGCTCCTCTAATTTCTTATGAAATTGCCAAGTATAAATCTCCCTTTAGTATCTAATAGATCTAGAGGCCTAAGATTAATCGGATCACCTGTGGTGTCTTCATTGTGCATAAGAGCTGTTGCAGTCAAAGTCCAGTTGACAGTGGGACACTAGATTTTTTTTTTCAACAAAGGAAAACAAGTATGTAAATCCACTAAGCCTGTGTTGATTCAGATAATTACAACTTGGGTCTGAATGATGAAATTGAAAGCAGGATGGGCCTTGGCTCAGGCCTACCAAATCCTAATTTCTGCAGGTAAAAGGCTTTTCCAGGAAGAATGCATTTGCAATATTAAAGCAGAACAATCACCTTATTGATCACTGTCTGTTGGTACTCAATGGTATGTCTAGCTTTGCTTCTTTCTATAGCATTTGTAAGAGTTTGGGTGGGGGTTGCAAATCAGGAATGTCTGTTTTCAGGTAGCGTACATGCAGAAGTAGAAGTGGTAGGTTCTGTTGCACAAGTGATCTGTTGCACAATTGGAGACATTCATCCCCCTTACCTACAGACTCCTGCTACCTTGGTATGATGAATGGAGACAGGATTGGTAAAGATCCAAATATAGGAGGAAAAGCAGCTTTCCTCTAACATAAGAATATGGAATTTACTTTTTTTAAAGAAAGCAAGAGAGCAGAAATTAAAGGGACAGAAAAAGTTGTTTCTTCCCATTCAGAACATGAGTTCTCAATTAGCTGAGATATCTCTGTGCTCTTGCATTGGGCTGGAGGAGCAAGCTCTAATTTGCCATCAAATCTCAGTGTTGTAAACTCCCAAAGGAAAAGACATGTTTATTCTAGTAGAGTTCTCATCATTTTAAATAGTTAGAAAGCTGACAGACACTTTTATATTTAATTTATAAAATCAGAAAATTTGGGTGTTGGAAAAGCTGGATGTCTGGAAGATGTTTCTGGCTTTCAGAAATATATTGATTTTATTGTTGTCATTTAAGCCCTGATTTGAATCAATTGCTGTATAAGAAATTCTTGGGCTAAAATATACTCCTCAAAAAAATAAAGGGAACACTTAAACAACACAATGTACTGTATTTAATAGTAGGATGTCTTATCTTGTGTTCCCTTTATATTTTTGAGCAGTATAGTTTATTAGAGACATAGTGGCACAGTTATTAGAATGCAGCACTGTGGGCTAACTCTGCCCTCAGCCAGGAGTTTGATCTTGACCAGCTCAAGATTGACTCAGCTTTCCATCCTTCCACGGTCAGTAAAATGAGGACCCAGATTGTTGGGGGCAATTGTAAACTGGTCAGAGTGCTGTAAAGCACTATGAAGTGGTATATAAGTTTAAATTCTATTGTTAATGCTACTGATATTTGACTGTTAGAAATGAAGATTTTAATATTAGAGATTCAACTTGGGACATTAAGTTTACCAACCATCTGGACTACAAACATTTCCTGAATGTTTTCTAGGCTTGGCTCAATAATTTGTGCTGTAGCTATGTAACAGGAATCTTTCAACACTATAATAATTTCTTGACATGTAGAACATTACCAGTTTGAAATCTGCCATAAATGTTTCTCTAATTAATATTTTCTTTTCTTTTCTTTTTCTGAGATACTTTTCTGCTTTGTTTCTTTTTACAAATTCACAGGTGCATCTTCTCATATTTTTGGTTATTTGAAGTAGAACTATTTCATACTACCTCCCAAAGACTTTGCAGTACTTATTTCTTTTTGGTCTATCTGAGAATTAGAAAAAAGAAGACTCTAGCACTTTTCAGCCTTCAATTATTCTATTTGGACATATTATGCAAAAAAAACCCCAAAGCCAAGTTAATAATAATAATAATAATAATAATATAAAGTTGGAAGGGACCTTGGAGGTCATCTAGTCCAACCCCCTGCTCAGGCTGCTCTCCAGTTCTCTGGAGAAGGCTGCAATGCTGGGAAACACAGACAGGAGGACAACCAGCAGCAAGTGGATTGATTCAGTTATAGTAGTGATGGGAGCACCATTAGTGGATCTGAAAACCTAGACTGGGGGAAGACTCATGGAAATCTATTTACGTGGCCAGTAAGAGACAAGACCAATTTGATAACACATAATCAATCTACCATTTTGAATGATGCATTGGGAAAGGTCCAGTAGAAAACTGGATAGTTCAGGGGGGGAAATATAGTAATTAAAGGAAAAGTATACATAATGGGTTTTAAACCAGTGATCCCTGTATATTAGACTAATATTATAATCACTATGAGAGCCAGTTTGGTGTGGTGGTTAAGACATCAGGCTTGAAATAGGTTAACCATGCATTCTATCCCCACTTTAGTCATGAAACCAGCTGGGGGAACTTTGGCCAGTCGGTTTCTCTCAGCTCTTAGAAGAAGGCAATAGCAAACCACTTCTGGAAAACTTTGCCAAGAAAACTGCAGGGACTTGTCCAGGGAGTCCCCAAGAACTGGACATTATTGAAGGGTACAAAAACAAAGAAGCATCACTATTCCACACTTGGAATACTGCATCCAGTTTTGGTCACCATGATGTAAAAAAGATGTTGAGGCTCTAGAAAGATTACAGAGAAGAACAACAAAGATGATTAGGGGACTAGAAGCTAAAACGTACAAGGAACGGTTGCTGGAATTGGGTATCTCTAGTTTAACGAAGAGAAAAGTGAAGGGGGACATGATAGCAGTGTTCCAATATCTCAGGGGCTGCCACAAAGAAGAAGAGCCAAGCTATTCTCCAAAGCACCTGAAAGCAGGACAAGAAGCAACGGATGTAAACTAATCAAAGAGAGAAGCAATCTAGAACTAAGGAGAAACTTCCTGACAGTTAGAACAATTAACCAGTGGAACAACCTGCCTCCAGAAGTGGTGAATGCTCCAACAGTGGAAGTTTTTAAGAAGAGACTGGACAGCCATTTCTCTGAAATGGTATAGGGTTTCCTGCCTGAGCAGGGAGTTGGGCTAGATGACCTTCAAGGTGCCTTCCAACATTGTTGTTGTTGTTGTTGTTGTTGTTGTTGTTGTTGTTGTTGTTGTTATTATTATTATTATTATTATTATTATTATTATTATTATTATTATTATTATTATTATTATTATTATTATTCTGGAACGTCATTTATAACAGAAGCTCCAGCAGGCACTAAAGAGCTTCACAGCAGTGCCAATGATCAGATGTCCCTTTCGCTGTGAGCAAATTGCAGGCATTTGCCTAAGGGGAAAAAAAAGTGAAGTGCAGCAGGCAAACAGAGCAGAAATGCTTGAACACAGTGCGCAGCAAAGGTCAGAAGAAAGTGGTGTTGCTATAAATAACTAATTACACCTAGATGTGAAAATAAGGGAGGAGGGCTTTTAGATCAGAGCTGCTAAAAGTCCTGAGACATCTTTTTTTTCCCCCAGAAATACTGTTCACACAATCTGCAATGAAAAAAAAAATATAGGAGCCAAGTGGAACTGAGATGAGCTAATTTCCATTTGAACTCGGCCTCAAGAAACCCAACTGCTGTGCAGCTGTGCTGAATTTCACATGCATTTCTCCCAAAATACTCAGCATATTGTGGGAGAAGCTGCCATATGAATCAGATCTTAATTGCCATTCTTGCCATAGCTGAGCAACTAGCGCTGTGTCTCCTCCTGCCAGTTTTTCAAATGATCTGAAACCAAATAAGTTCGAAAATATTTCTTTTCAAAAGCAAGCTTACTTTCTAAAAGTACTGCCAATGGATTCCAAAAATGCCCTGAGCCAAAGTTTGGTCTGAAAGCCAGTCAAGAAAAAAACAAACTGAATACTGTCCATTTTTATTTATTTATTTATTTATTTATTTATTTATTTATTTATTTATTTATTTATTTATTTATTTATTTATTTATTTGGATTTATATACTGCCCTTTCCCGAAGGACTCAGGGCGGTTTACAGGGTATTTAAAAGAAAATCAATACAAAAGTTAAAACAAAATTAAAAAAGATTAAATGAAACCCTGAGAAAAAATAAAAACCCAGTTAAAATTAAAAATTAAAAAATTCTCAGCCTGGACCAGAGAGCTCGAAGAGCCAGGTCTTCAGGTCCAGGCGGAATGAACGGAGGTCGGGGGCAGTCCTAAGCTCCGCGGGCAGCTGGTTCCAAAGGGCAGGCGCACCCACTGAGAAGGCCCTACCCCTGGGTGTTACCCGACGGCAATCTTTAACCGGCGGCACCCTGAGAAGACCCTCCCTGTGGGAGCGCACTGGATGAAGGGAGCTTGATGCTGGCAGCAGGTGTTCCCTCAAATATCCTGGACCCTCGCCATTTAGGGCTTTATAGGTCATCACCAGCACCTTGAATCTCACCCGAAGGGCAACCGGAAGCCAATGCAGCTCACGGAGTAGAGGTGTTACATGGGAGTATTGGGAGACCCACATCATGACTCGCGCAGCCGCATTCTGCACCAGCTGAAGCCTCCGGGTGGTCCTCAAGGGCAGCCCCATGTAGAGAGCGTTGCAGTAGTCTAAACGGAAGGTCACGAGCACATGAGTGACTGTGCGTAGGGCATCTCGGTCCAGGTAGGGTCGCAACTGGCGCACCAGGCGAACCTGGGCAAAAGCCTCCCTGGTCACGGCTCCTATATGATCTTCAAAATTGAGCCGCGAATCCAGGAGGATGCCCAAGTTCTGAGCCCTATCAACGGAGGGTAACACCTCACCCCCCATTGTTAGAGATGGAATAGTCTGGTTGACCCGAGATGCCGGTATGCACAGCCACTCAGTCTTGGCAGGATTGAGATGAAGCCTGTTTCTCCCCATCCAGACCTGGACCGCTTCCAGGCAACGGGACATCATGGCAAGGGCATTGCTGGGTTGGTTTGGGGTGGAGAAAAAAAGTTGGGTATAATCAGCGTACTGATTTTTGCTGATTAAACTTCACAAATTCATACATAATGCTAAGTTTTAACAAATCCCACGGAAGAGTAGGTTGTCATGTTCTGAGCTGAAAAGAAAGGCATGACTGACTCATTCCATTTGATCCTCAGAGATTTCATTTCTTCAGAATATTATAGGACACCTGCTGTATCTGCGCTGTTATTCTAAACACACTGAAAACTGAATCAAAACTGTTCAAAGTTACAATGGCAACGAAAAAAGTGACTTATGACTGTTTTTCACACTTATCACCGTTGTGGCCTTCCGATGATCAAAAACCTCAGACCTTCTGCTTGCAGCTATATTGACAATGCCTGCTTTTTCAGGGACTGCTATTATTTCTTTTTCTTTTTTCTTTTTCTTTTTTGGTAAATATTTTATTAATTTCAAGTTTTGCAATCATAAGCGCAATAAACAACTCGGTGTCTGGGTTCCTTTGTCATTCAGTGGCATATATTAGGTTTCACTCAAAATATCCAACACTAAACCATCCAGTATTTCCCTGATACTCTCTTCTTCCAATAATAATCATTTTTCCACACTATGCAAATATAATTCTTACTGCTATTAATATCCATACAATTAAATATAAACACCTTCATCACATGTTTCTAATGTTATACATGGTGTCAATATTAGTTTATAATATCTTCTCTTGCCAAAACATATCTCAAATGTATTTACGAGTTCTCTTATTCAATCTGTATCCTTTGGACATGGAAAACGAAGTCCTGTTTTCCTGCGCCCGTTATGCCACAACATCTAACCCACAAGTCGGCACTGCTATTATTTCTTGTTTCATACATTGAATTTGACTTATGATCAGTGACTATGTTGGAACATTCTTAATATCACAGAAATAACTACTGTCTCTGCAGATTGTGCATTTCTAAGAATAATAAACATTTCAATATGTGAGAAAGTCCCTGTATTGGAGAACAATAGTGCTCATGGCACAAAACTCAAGTCTCTATGCATGATGTTCTCTGCACTCAGAAAATATAGGATCTTCAGTCTGTTATACTTAGGTTCTCTCTCATTTCTCATTTCATGCATGGTTACTAAAAAATCAGTCTCACATAGTAGACCTTCTTCTCAAGGCAAAAACATGCATGGTTAGGATTGCAGCCCATGTCTTCAACTCATACATGCTGGAGAGATGTGACTCCATCCAAAACATTCCTGAATCAGGAAACAACAGTTTAACATTTTGGGGAGGGGTGTAAGAAGAAAGGTTGATCCCTCAGGTAGAAAGCTCAGGTAGAAAGAAATGGTTTTATTAAAATATTTTGCATATATGTGGAAAAGAAAAAAAGAAGAAAAAGAAGAAAGAAAAGATGAAAAAAATATATAAAATGTGGGCATCTCTTTCTCTCTCTTTGTGTGTGTAAAGAATGTCTCTAGTAGACAGTTTTATTTTAATGTACTTTATTTTGCTGTTATTAACTATGCTTTGTTTTATTAATGTAAATTTCTTTATTATCATTAGATGGAGACCATTTCCTTTTGTCTGCACTGAGGCCTATGTTTAATTCAGTTTTTCTATTTTAAAAGACACTATAGGTAGAACTGGCCTTGTGACTGTGGGATCGCTTAGTGAATACTGATATAAATACACAATAAATGTGAGGCTGCTGAATCTTCCATTCAAAGGGATAGTCATGACTTACTAAAGCGCTTTATGGTGCTGCAGATATTTCAGGCATTATTTTGTCAGAGAAGACTATACCTGATCATCTTGAGACGGCCTGCTAAGATTCCCTACTCCCAGCAAAGTTCATGAGATTTAATCAAAGGGACAAGCCTCCTCTGTGGCGTAAAGAAGAATATGTTTCCTCCAGAGGCCAAAATCAACTTCTCATATTTTTGAAAACTCTTAAAATGTTGTTGTTGTTTTTTTAATCAAGCATTCAGCAACACTTGATTAATTGTGGGCTCTCATCATCACTTGTCTTTTCATGTATCAAGGCATTTGTTTATATTTCATATTTAGTGGCTTGTTTTGCAGTTTTTCCTTTGTTGTACAGCCTCCAGAGTGATGTGACAGGAGCGGTTAATGAAGATAATATCCAAAAACAATACAAAAAAAGATAAGAGAGTGAAGGGAAAAAACTAGCAAAATGTTATTCTCAATCTCAGCCAAAAATGCTGTTGACAATGCAAGAAAAATCTACGCTCAGAAAAGTTACGTATTTTATGCTAATCAGACTGAAAACTTCCTTATATCCTTTAAGCCATGAAATAGTGTTAATTTAGGAATATTACCCCTCTTCCATTGATAGTACTCTCTAACCAGAGCTATTCACTCTTTCTACTTTCATTTAAAAAAATATCCTTTGGGCTGCATTTCCTGCACTGCAGCGGAGACTTTGTTGGAGTACCTGAAAAGTTACCACCATAAACTTATCACTAAAGCTCTTACAGCCTTGCACTCATTTCATATCCGCAAGATTGATGAGAAAAAATAAAGCACTTCAAGTGGGCTCAACTTCACCAAAAGGAACAGACTGATGAAATTGCTGGATTCTGCCAAGAAAACATTGCGTTTGCCTCATCTGTCCTTTAACCTTCCTATCTACAATTCATCTCTATGGATCTTCCACTGAGAGTTTCCTGCATTGTAATCTTATGCCTCTCAAAATATTACTTGCAGCCGAGTACATTTTGTATCTTTGTAATTTAGGCATTGGCCTTTAGATGAAATTTTATTCTGGAGCCATTCAGGTATCACACTTTTTTCTCCTTAAACCAGTCCAATTTTAAAAGAAAACTCCATGCAAGCAAACAATAAAACAAATGATATGTTCATCACCAAATTAAAGCATTGCAACATATTTGCACAACTCTCTGGAATGGTATAGGACAGGGGTCTTCAAATTTGGTGCTTTTATGACTTGTGAACTTCAACTCCCAGAATTCCTCAGCCAGGCACACTGGCTGAGGAATTCTAGGAGTTGAAGTCCA
The DNA here is from genome assembly GCF_947247035.1 of Vipera ursinii. NCBI lineage: Eukaryota > Metazoa > Chordata > Lepidosauria > Squamata > Viperidae > Vipera > Vipera ursinii. Next base: position 166,359,546 of record NC_139512.1, read on the forward strand.
CGAGTCATAAAAGCGGCAAGTTTGAAAGCCCCTGGTATGGGGTCTCCTGCTTGAACAAGGTGATGGACTAGAAGACCTCCAAGGTCCCTTCCAACTCTGATATTCTATGTTCTAAACTCAGTATCTGGAATATTCTAATATATTTTATGGTATGCATCAATTGTCCACTGATTTTAAGCTCAATATACTGTATGAAATATTCTAATATATTTTATGGCATTCAACAATTGTCCTCCGGGTTTTTTTTAATGGGAGCTACTAAATTCTCCTAAAAAGTTCAAATAGCAAAATGTAGCTATTTTAAACAGGTTTAAAAGTTAAAAGTTAGAGGGAGTGCCCTCAAGCCCCCAACCACCTTCCCGTTTGCATGTCACTCTTGGGTCTCCATGCCAGTTGGCAAACCTAGATCTTGGACCTCTTCCAGAATGCCAGCAGAGTGGGTAGCTGCCTCAACTCTGGGGGAAAGATGTTGCAAAATGTGGGGGCAACAGCAGAGAAGGCTCTTTTCCTAGACTAATCAAAATGCTTTGATCAACGAGTTACATTACATTGAACCTTCCTACCTGACTGGGTAGGATGGATCAACGTAATTGGTACAAGATGGTTCTTCAGGTAACCTGGTCCCGTGCCATGTAGGACTTTAAAGGTAATAATCAAAATCTTGAATTGGACCTGGAATCAAATTGGCATCTAATGCACTTAGATGCACTGGCATCTAATCTCACTTAGGAGAGGTGCTATGTATATAGTTCTAAGGGCTCCCTAGATTGCCCATGCCACTGCAATTTACATGAACTGCAGCTTCCAGTAGTCTTCAAGGGTGGTCTCATGTAGAGCATATTGTAGTAGTCCATGCAGAAGCTGACCAGAGAATGAGTAACTGAAAGAATGGCTTCTCAATCCAGGAAGGGGCATAACTGATGCATAAGTTGGATGAAGACCCTCCTAACCATGACTTCTACCTGCTCTTCAAGCAGGAAGATCCTCAGATTACACACCAGGTCCAATTGGGGCAGTGCAATCCTCCCTTAACACCAAAAGTGTTACACCCCAGATACAGAGGAGCCCCCTATCCACAGCCATTCCACATCTGCATGAATTCAATTAGAAATATTCCCTTTTTTTTACAACTGTTTTTCTTTTTACAACTTTTTGTGGGAAACAGATTTATTTTGATTATCCTGGCAAAAAGTCACAAGAATAGATGAGTGGTGATTTTAGAAACCGGGCATTAAATGTTGATGTTTTAAAATTTTTCTTATGGATAAGGCATGGGATATGAGATAAAGAAATGTCTATTTAACCTTATTAATGTGTGAGTGAGTCAGTGAGTGTGTGTGTGATGAAGGTTGGAATGCATGCATGTACATATGATGTATACATCTATATTTCTTTTCTTTTTCTTTATTATATTCTTTCTTTTTCTCTTTTCTTTAATTTTTTAATTCTTTCCATTCTTCTCTCAATTTAGTGTGTATTAGTTTTAACACTGTAATTAAACTCTTAATGAACTTATATTTGAAAAAAAGATATCCATCATGTCTACTTCCTCATCTTGCTGAAAGAAATGCACCATTGATAAGAACACCATACTGAAAATGCAGGTGCTTTGTGCTGCATCTTTTTTAGAAATGTGTGCATTTAAATCCATAAAATCAAGTTCATAATTTACATTGTTTCCAACTGCTTATATAAAACTGGAAACCATTGGCAAACTTGGGTAAATGTTTGTTGTGTCAGCCTTTTCTTTTCTCTGGATGTGTTGGATTTCAGCATGCACACCTCCTAGCCAACCACAAAGATATAAAATAATTTTGCCATGGAACTCATAACCAGATTTATGTTTTCACTCCCAGAGGATCTGTAATGTCATTGCAGAAGAAAGGGTAAGTAATTGTAGAGGTGTTTTCATTTTTCTCTCTGGATGCACATATAAAATGAAAGTCCTCTACCCAAATGCTTAGCAAGAGTTTCTTAGCAAGTTTTAAAATTTGCATCATTATATTGCAAATTACTGCATGCTGTATATCCATGCTTGGAAAAAGTTTCTTAACAAGTCACTGAAATTTGAATGTAATCACTTTTAAGCCTTGCAACTTTTATGTAATCACTCTCATTTGAAGCCTTAGAATTATTGCTACTTGTAACAATTAAGATTAACAGAAAGCATGAGTTCCCTAATTTAATGCCTGTAAAAGGGAAGGTGAGAATGGGTAACTAGAAAAACTATCGCACTTAAAATGTCTTTGACAGAAGGTCAACTGTCTCAGTGCTCAAGTTATTGCCAAGATGTGGCATCAGACCATCTCTAGGTATTGACCCTACAGACAATGTAGTACTGAACAATATATCATTGGAAATAAGTAAATTATTTCAGCTGGGATCAAGTCATAGGTAAGTTGTGACAGATATCCCTAGGGTTTGTATTGTCTTTACTCCCTCTTTTTGAAAAAGTATAAATTGATAACAAAAATTTAAACTTTGGCTTAAATCCAAAAATCCAGGAACAGTTGTGTTTACACAATTGCCAGTCAGCTTCATGAGGTCTCTTTTCTACCATGTCACATGGATCCTAACAAGGGATTTAGTTTAGTACACCATTTGTTTTCCTCTGTAACTTATGAAAGGCCAATGAGGACAGGGTTATCCACAATTCTGAAGGACAATCTTGCAGAGGGCAGGGGCTACAGAAGAGAAGGCACACCGCCTTGTCCCCACCGATCTACATTCCTTGGTTGACAGGACTTGTAGCATGCCCAACCTGCAGTTGCATATTTGTGTTTTTGTGTTATGTGTGTCTGTACAATTATTCATTTTCCAGTGGGATGCTTCACTATTTAGCTGATCTTTTGTAGCTAATGGCTGTGACACATTCATGCCTGTTCAAATTTACAAGCTGACAAACTGTGAGGAAGCTTAATTTCCTTATCACAATTCAGCAAAGTGGAAGCTACACATGGAAAAACCCAAAGGAGATCCCAGAATACATTTTATGATGGTTCCAGAACTAGCTTCAAAACTGTTGACTTCAAGCCATTTATAGGAATAAAGTGAAAGTTAAAAGATTTAGCATATGCTTAGAATGAAAGCATTAACATTCAGCTGAAAGTGAATGTTCCTCACTATTGATAAAATTAAAGGGAACTGCTTGGCTCCAGGAAGCTCTTTTTGAAGCTTTGCTATTCCAGGATTTCAGGGATAGTTTTAACAATACATTGCTTTTAATGTATTTCCTCTTTCAGACATTAAGTTTGAATACCAAGCTTAGTCCCGAAGGAACATAAAAGTGACTGTGTCACTTCTTTTCAGACCTCATGCTACTTCATTTCACTTTCAAACATATTTGTCATTTTGTGAGTGAGATGGGTGGTCTCTAAATTTCGCAAATAAATATTGGGAATTTTATTGAGAAGTGATTGTTGCTTCTGATTGCTTCCTGATGCTGCCGATTGCCTTGTCTGTATTCTTCTCTCTGATCGTATGTGTTAGGGTCTGTATATGGAAGCCAGTCCCAGAAAACAGGCTGAGTACGGCACTTCAATAAAAGAAAGGGAAAAGGAAGAACCAAAAATAGCGACAGAGAGATTGTGTCCACTGCTACTGGCCTGTTCTGTGAGACTGAAACACTGTTTCTTGGTGATCTATTTGAGGCAGCTTCAAGAAACATGATGCAGCCATCTCCAAGAGGGCAATTCCATTGGGTGAATCACTAAGAGTTTGGTGAAGATGGTCAAAGAAATTAAGATTACAGTTAGTATTGGGGGAAAGCAGTTATTTTTGTTTCTACATCTGAGGAATCTAAAGACAGAGAGGAAGGGCTTTCAACCTGCAGGAAATGTGCTATGTCTGTTTCCTTTCTGAAGAAGACAAGAATTAGCACATGCTGAAAAGGGAGGAAAAGATGAAGCGGATAGGAGCAGCAGTGACTGTCAGCATTCTCCACTTCATCAGCTTCGTGAGGAATTCTTGGAACGGCCCTAGGAAGTACATGAAGGGAATCCCTGGAATCAAGAAAACTCTCAGAAGATAGAAGGATGAGAGACAGACAAGGTAGAGAAATGGAAGAATGTGACGAAAAGGCCCAAATGTGTCAAAACATTTTGGAGCTTCATAATAGATTCCATGGCCTCCTGTTGATAGTATTTCTAGACCACTGGATGAAAAGCAACTCTTACAAGCTTGAAGAAAAATACTGAGAAGCAAGATACGATCTGGTGGGGAAAACTGGAAAGCCCCTGCCGAATTGTGAATGAGTTTGATGATAAAGTGCAACAAATACATACATATATACAAACAGTACATATATACTGAGAGGAACCGAAGCAATAATTGGCCAGCAATACAGTCCGTCAAGAGAAGTGTATTGCCTACCTAGGCCACATTCAGGATGCGAGAGAAAAGCTCCCAAGTCCAGGATAATTATTACTTTCTACTCACCCATGTGGGAACAATTGGCTAAGCAGATGGTGCAACAGGAACCATTCAGCTTCCTCAATAATAATAAGATGATGCATGATTCCGTGCAGAGGGATTTCTGCAAGCAATGGGCTGCACTTCATGAGCACTGAGAAGAATGTTTTTGACAGATGTCTTGCAAACCTTATCCCGGGGAATTTTAAAATGAATCCTATGGGTCAGTAATATGATTATTCAACAAATAATGCACAGCCAAAGACAGGAACAGGTATGGGATATACAGAAGATGTGGAGATGCTCAATAATGAGCACTTCACATTCATAACCCAGGATTCCATTGTCTCCATACAAAGGCACAGAGTATACGGAACATATCAGAAGGACTAGAAGCCTTGATTCAGGACAATGAATGCAATTTATTAAGGATTACTAAAACCTGGTGGAACATTATTATTATTATTTTTTGAGTGAATGTAAGGGTTGCAGAGGTATTCAAAAGCAAACAACAAAGATTTTATTTTACACAGTACCAAGCCAAAAGCAAAACTACATAATAGCTTCCCAGAGCAGCTTACCCTTTCTGGGAAGAGAGCCATAATAATAATGGGAGTCATCAAGTTCCTGGATTTCTGTTGGAAAATCAACCCAGCCAGGACTGCAAGCTTGAAATATTCCTCAGCAAACTTGCTGACTATTTCATTCCCGAAGGCTCAAGAAGAAACAAGGGAAACAGTTCTTCTGGATCTGATCCTATACAAAATGAAGAGATGATTTAAGGGATAGAAACAGAGGGGTCCTTGGGACAAAACTAAACTTTGGGAGTTCACATTAAACTACTGATTAATGCATTAGGTATCATCTCCTAGCAACCACACAGACTTTCTCCAAGATAGTCAAGTTCTCAACCTGACCCTTTCAATCTCCCAGTGATAATCTTCATTGTGATAATCCATCTATCTTGCAGCTAGACATCCTCTTCTTGTCTTTGCTTCCATCTTTCCTAGAATTATAGCCTTCTCCAGAGAGTTAGGTCTTCTCATAATGTATCCAAATGGGTATAATCATTGCGCCATTTGTGCTCGAGTGAGAACTATAGGTTGATTTGTTTGATGATCCATTTCATTATTTTCTTGTCTATCGATGTCATTTTCAGGAGTCTTCTCCAACACAAAGTTCAAAAACGTTAATACTTTTTTCTGTTCTGTTTCTTTTTTCAATCCAACTTTCACTTTCAAGGGGTATCACAGAGAACACCATTGCCTTGGTAATTCTGAACTTCATAGGTAAAAATACATACATCCGAATATTTATTTATTTATTTTATTTTATTAGATTTATATACCGCCCTTTCCCGAAGGACTCAGGGCGGTTTACAGGGTATTTAAAACAACCAGTACAAAAGTTAAAAACAAATTTAAAAAGATTAAATTATCCCTAAAATTAAAAAAAAACCATTTAAAAACTCTCAGCCTGGGCCGGAGAGCTCAAAGAGCCAGGTCTTCAGGTCCCGGCAAAATGTGCGAAGGTTGGGGGCAGTCCTAAGCTCCACGGGCAGCTGGTTCCAGAGGGCAGGTGCACCCACAGAGAAGGCCCTTCCCCTGGGTGTTATCCGCCGGCAGTCTCTTACTGGTGGTACCCTGAGAAGACCCTCCCTGTGGGAGCGCACTGGACGAAGGGAGCTTGATGCTGGCAGCAGGTGTTCCCTCAGATATCCCGGACCCAAGCCATTCAGGGCTTTATAGGTCATCACCAGCACCTTGAATACCTTGTCCAGGGCCTTCATTGCTACCTTCCTGAGTACTAGTTTGTCATATATTTATTGACTGTTGATTGTTGATTCTACAGTAAAAGGCAGAAACTTTCCACACTTCAATACCTCCATTGTCAATTCTAAAGCTGGTTGTGCAATAGTATGTGGGAATGACCTCCGGAGGAGAAGGGATGCTGCCTGTTAGATAAGAGAGAGCATAACCTGCAGCTGCATAATGGGAATAGAAAGAAACTCAGAAAAGAACCTCCTTAATTTATCAGGGTGTAAAAGAGATGGTGGGGGACTTGTACTATCTGACTTGCAAGATTCTGTTAATGTAGCCTTACAATCAAGTAGAATTAAGGCTGTGCTGTGGGCTATGCTGCTTCTTATCTGATTGTTCCCTAGGCAGCATCTCTCCTTCCTCCTCCCCTCACAAGGTTATTTCCAGGTACCATTACAAGAGCAAAACTAAGACAAGGAGGGGAATGCAATGTTTGTTATTTTTCATGTTTGTGCTCCAAATGCAGACTTGCAGAGCTTTGGGATTTACATTCTTGCTTCCTCGTTCATTAGACTATGAATTGTATAATCACAGAAAGATAAAAGAAGTCAGTACAGAATTAATTCAATCATTCAATCATTATCTTCCTCCAAGAACTGCCTTGCAATTCAAGCTAATTAGGCACAAATGACTTTGTTACTGATAAGTGTGATGGTGAATGTTGAATCACTTTGCGCATGTGTTTGTGTTTTACTTTATTACCACTGGAGATATTATAGTAAGAGAATAGTATATCATTCTGTACTGTATAATATGACATGCCCACTTATCAAAGTATTTCTAAAACTAATGCAATGTAATGACAGTATCTTTTTTAATTAAAATATGCATTTAAGAAATGTGTTGTTCCTTTTTTAAGCAGTCTTTTAAAATTACATTAAAATTGAAAAGTAAAATATTAATGTGTGTGGGTCAGTCAAGTATGACTCATCCTCATTTTTGTGTTCATAATGGTGCCAAGTTCTTTGAAAAGTCTACCTTTTAAAAAAGGGCAAATTTTGCAAGCAGCACCATCCCAATCATTAGTCAAACAGGTTTAGCAGAAAGTCCACAATAGCAATATTTTACTTTGTGGCATAACAATGCTTAACTAGAAAATAAGCTACTTTGCCTTCTGATTACAAGCAGAGCAAGTTTTAACTTATTTCTCTTCTATTAACCCCATAATTCAGGATTCAAATCTGAATGGGGCTACCATGTGATTTCCTTTTACTTGACCATGACTGACTTACCTGTGCAGCCTATTGTTCATGGTGCTGTACATGTAGAAATGGGAAATATGAAGATTTCTTTTGTGGGCAACTCCCAATCCAGAGATACCCAGAAATGAACTTAGAGCCTGCTCTCCACCCCAGACTGGAACTAGGACTTTGTGCCTTAGCTGGGGTAGAGGATGTCAAGGCACTGTTTCCTAATTTCTGCAGCTAATGAAATAGTCTTCTCTCTCTCTCTCTCTCTCTCTCTCTCTCTCTCTCTCTCTCTCTCTCTCTCTCTCTCTCTCTCTCTCTCTCTCTCTCTCTCTCTCCATCCCCCTCTCCCTTCACTGAATTTTAATTTATTTTCAATATATCCTTATATAGTGGCTGGTTAGGTTTTTAGCCATCTATACTATGTTAGTTGCTGAGGGAATGAGAGAAAGGGAGAGAGAGAGAGAGAGAGAGAGAGAGAGAGAGAAAGAGAGAGAAAGAGAGAGAAAGAGAGAGGGAGAGAGAGAGAGAGAGAAAGAGAGCACCACAGACATTAACATGAAAAAGCAATAGAAGATATGAATTTGTAAGCATAGATTTTGCCTAGAGTTGTTCATTAAAAGAGGCAAGGGCTTACAGAAAGCTGATGATGTCTTTCCTTCAAACACTAGCACAGTTTGTTGTAGTCAATGTAATGTCATAGCTGGGAACAGTGAGTATAGTGTTTAGAACATCAGTTATTTTTACGTAATCAAAGGCTGCAAGCCTACACACACTTATCTGAGATAACTATTGAGAACAAGAAGACTAACTTATGAATACGATACCTAGATTACTCCGCAGGTGACCTATGATTTTAGTGAAACGGATGAAGGCAGGAAGTTATATAATTCTAATTATGTTCTTCTTACTCTACCTGGGAAACATAACCAGTGACTTCTGGTCTTCAAAATGAAAAGAGCTGAAATGTTCAGGCTTTTCTTCTCCCCCCCCTCTCTTTTTTTTTAAAGCTGGGATTCTTTTAGAGAGCGGATTTAAAGATTAAGACACCCATTTTGTCTTTTAAACCCATCCAAAACCTGCAAAAAAAAGGCACATATTTTGTGCGTTTTTCTGTGTTTCAAAAGGATGCCTCTTAAGGGCTTAAGTCACAAGTAATTGCCCACATTCTGATTGGGTTTTATGAATGCTCTGCAATTAAATCTAACTGCATTGTGATACACGGTCAGAAAGGCAAAGCTGTAAGTGCCTTGAAAGGATCTTGCCTGAAGCATGATAGACATTTAGATCTTAAAATATTTCCACTGACACTTTCTCCTTTCCTTTTGTCTCAACCTTCAGGGCCTGGCTTTCTTCCTGTGTACATTTAAAAAGCCTCCTTTAAAAAACAGAGCAAAACTTCTTGACAATTTAGTTTCAAGATATTTTTGGTTAGGTAAGTCAACAAAATGGTGACATGAAGGCATATTCTTATCCCAGTTAACCCTCTTTTTAACATTATTCCAAAGACAAAACATTAGTTAAAGGGGCCAGTGATATAATAGTGCTAATGTGGCAGATTAATAACATGGGAATTTCAGAGTAAGGGTAACCAGTACATAAATAGGATAAATTTGGTCAGTTGTTTTATTTTTTCCTCATGCAGCCCAGTTTGGTGACCATGCTCTACATCCAGTTACTCCTAAACAAGATGCCCAGGTAAGGCCTTTTTAAAAGCAAAGTGTTTGCTGTTTTGTTCCATCTCATATCTGTTTGTGAAAAATTGAATGTATTGAAAAATTCAGAGAGTACAAAAACTCTTCTTATTATCACTTTTAAATGTATACAAATGTGGTTTAGTTCTATGTGTCTATCCATAAAATGAAGACCGCAATGACATCGAATGAGTTCCATAATTTAATCTTCTTCTACACTTAGGTTTTGGTTTTCTGGAGGTACTGAAGTAGGGAGTAAGCAAAATGCTTAAGAACAAATCCCAACATTCATAAAAAAATGCCAAAGCCAAAGCGTAGGAAAATTTCAGTCAGATAGATCACATCTACCCCAAGGCATAAAAGATGCTCAAACAGCATCTTCTGAGAAATGATACAGTGAGTAACTCAAATTTCCTTGTGGCTGACTTCAAATGTGTATTTGTTTGTTTGTTTGTTTGTTTAGCTTCCTGTTTTAACTAACTGCATGGCTCCCAATCAAAACTAAAAAAAAACACTTAAAACTATAAAACTAAACCAATTAAAGTATTAAAAACAACTAAATAGCAATGACAATAGCATTTAGACTTATATACCATTCCATAGTGTTTTACCAACCTCAGAAGGATGGAAGGCTGAGTCAACTTTGTCAGGATCGAACTTCAGGCTGTGGGCAGAGTTGGCCCACAATACTGCACTTTAACTACTGTGCCACTAGGGTTCCAAACCAGATGTCAAATCAAAACTTCTAATGTGAAATTATCCAATCTCTTTCGGAAGATACTTGGGGGAGGGGAGCCATACAAAGCCGTGTTGTTGTTAGCTGTGAAATCATGTCTGACCCATCGCGACCCCATGGACAACATTCCTCCAGGCCTTCCTGTCCTCTACCATCTTCTGGAGTCCATTCAAGCTTACACCTACTGCTTCAGTGACTCCATCTAGCCACCTCATTCTCTGTCATCCCCTTCTTCTATTGCCCTCAATCTTTCCTAGCATTAGGCTCTTCTCCAGTGAGTCCTTCCTTCTCATTAGGTGGCCAAAGTATTTGAGTTTCAACTTTAGGATCTGGCCTTCTAAAGAGCAGTCAGGGTTGATCTCCTCTGGTTTGATTGCCTTGCAGTCCAAGGGACTCGCAGGAGTCTTCTCCAGCACCAGAGTTCAAAGGCTTCAATTCTTTGGCGCTCAGCCTTTCTTATGGTCCAACTTTCACAGCCATACATTGCAACTGGGAAGATCATAGCCTTGACTATATGCACTTTTGTTGGCAGGGTGATGCTTTTTAGTGTGCTGTCTAGATTTGCCATGGCTTTCCTCCCCAGGAGCAAGCGTCTTTTAATTTCTTGGATACAGTCCCCATCTGCAGTGATCTTGGAGCCCAGGAAAATAAAATCTGTCACTACCTCCATTTCTTCCCCATCTATTTGCCAGGAATTGAGAGGGCCGGATGCCATGATCTTGGTTTTCTTAATGTTAATTTTCAACCCAACTTTTGCACCCTCCTTCTTCACCCGCAATAAGAGGCTCTTTAGTTCTTCTTCACTTTCTGCCATTAGAGTGGTATTATTTGCATATCTTAGGTTGTTGATATTTCTCCCAGCAGTCTTAATTCCAAACAAAGCCATACTAAAGGGTTAAAAAGGTGAAGGCTTGCTGAATTTCAGGAAGCAGTGGGTTCCATGGGGCACAGGGACTGCCACAGAAAAGGCATTCATCAGCTGGCAATATTTAGGGGAAGGGACTAGAAGCATGCTACTTTATCTGACCTTGTAGGATGGGTAGATATTCTTAGGGAAAGACAGTCCAGCAGATTTAGATTTTCCCAATATATATTTCACAATTCCTCTACAAAATTAACTCTATTCATTTGGGTAAATAAGAAGAAAAGACCAGAAGAAAAGGAGGGGGGGAAGTATACTGACACATGATTAATCTTCATTACATTTCATTAAATTATATTTTTCTTTGGGTTCAACAACAACTGTATCAATATTTTTATTTTTAATGTGTGTGTTTTTCTGTCACCCTTCCTTAAAAAAAACCCTTCATTTTTCAGTAATACAATACCCCACCCAACATAATTCATTTTCCAGAATGTTTCCCACATAGAGGTCACTAGAATAGCAATTTTTTTTTCTTTTGGTCTGAACCTGCCAAAGTGTTCAGCCTTGTTTTACAAATAGTTGCCCAATTTCTGTCCTTCTCCCATAAACATCTGTTGCCTTGACAACAAAGGAGAAAGAAGATTAAAGATTTGGTGTGAATATTTTTAATTCAAGACATAGATTTAAGGCATATATTTCAGGGAATACCTTTCAGGAACCCAGACATGTAATTTTCTTCATATTTACCTGATTGTACATATCACCAAGTGGGATTCACTTCTATGCAAGCCTTTATACAATTGAGTTATAATATTTATACTGAGATTTTGCCTTTGATGTGGCTGAAACATATGTCAAATCTAGCTATCTGGAGAGATTCCAATTTGTGGTTTGATTTTTTTTCCCCTGTAAGTTTTCATGAGTGATCTTATGCTTACTTTGACTCTGGGATGCACTCTGCCTACCACCATTCTTCCAAGCCAGTATACAGTAAATGTATTTGTCACTTTTTCAAACAAATCAAAATCGGAGGTTCCTGGTACTTCGATATCTACTTCAAGTACATTAGATAAGCTGAAAACTGGCAACTTTGTGTACTGTGCTTGCAAATTGTGTTCAGTTCTATTCAACCAGGAGACAAAAAACGGATTTGGCTTTTGGTTTGCATTTTCTGTGTAGACAGTGCTTGGGAAACTTTGGATTTTCAAATCTCAGTTCATATTTTAGTTTTAAATGGAACATGATTTCAGCAGGTGTGTCTCCAAATGAGGTCAACAGCATCAAAATGGTGGATGTGCCCTGGTCCTATCAAAGTTCTGTCTCTTTTAAAGTTTCAGTGAAGCATATTGAAAAGGGACAAGGTTTTGATCGCCAAGTCATATTCAGCATTTTAATGATGTTGATCTATCCTGCTTTTCCAAATCAACGTCTAAAGCCAAATTGATTGTTTGCAAATATCTTAACTTTCCATAGCAGAAGTGCATAATGTGAGGACCAGTGCTACATAAAGCCTTTGAAAGCCATAATCCTGGTATAATGGTAGTAGCTAAAGTACTGAATTCTTGAGGTTGGGACTTTTCCCATTTTTAGTTCAGAGATAGTAGAATAGGAAAAATAACAGACAACAAACAGTACCATCTTCTGCATGGTATATGCAACTTTCACTGAGTTCATTTACTCCCAAGAAACTAATGTAATCAGAAGTGGAGTCGTTTGACACGTTAATAACTGAAGGTCTCTTCTTACCGTGATGGTGCAGTGGTTAGAATGCAGTATTGCAGGCTAACTCACTGTTCAGTCCAAAAGTTAAATTCTCAAGGTTAACTCAAACTTCCAGCCTTCTGAGGTTGGTAAAATGAGGACCGAGATGGTTGGGGGCAACATGCTGACTCTGTAAACCACTTAGAGAGGGCTGTAAAGCACTGTAAAGTGGTAAAGTCTAAGTGCCTTTGAATCATGAACTTCCTGTCTAGCCACTCTCAGAGGGTTAGATTAGACAACTATATTTCTTCATCCCTTATTCTTAATACGGGCTCCCCACAGGGCTGTGTGTTGAGCCCCCTACTTTATACCCTCTACACTTATGGCTGCACCCCCTCTCATCCTAGCAAGATTATTGTTAAATTTGCAGATGGTACAATAGTGGTGGGGCTTATCTCCAAGGGGGATGAGTCTGCCTACCAGGATGAAGTGGAGCAGTTGCTCTTGTGGTGCAGAGACAATAATTTGGTTCTCAACACAACTAAGGCCAAGGAGCTTATAATAGATTACAGGAGGAATAGTTCAGACATTCAGCCCCTGATCATCAGCGGAGACTGCGTGGAGCAGGTGGCAAGCTTTAGGTTTCTGGGTGTTACCATAATGGAGGACCTGACCTGGAGTGCTCATGTTATAGCATTGGTTGAGAAGGCCCAGCAGAGATTATATTTCTTGAGCCTTCTCAGTAAACAACAACTGAATGAAAAACTGCTGGTGACCTTCTACCATTGCTCCATGAGAGCATTCTAACCTATTGCATTTGTGTATGGTTTGCTTGCTGCACAGTAGCAGATAGGAAAGTGCTCCAGAGGATTATTGGCGGCCCTCTCCTCCCTCCCTGGATGAACTGTACAGTTCCCCTTTGTCTTAGGAAAGCTCAAAATATTCTTAAAGACTCATCACAGACATTCTTTTTTTTGAAATATTACCATCTGGCAGACAGTACAGAATAATAAAAACAAAGACAAATAGGCTGAAAAACAGTTTTCATCCCACAGTTGTGACCATATTAAATACCACTGTATAGTAGAACATTGAAATGCAATATTAGCGGCAGTGCAAAGATGAATAGAATGTGAAGGATGTATGCATATAATGTATGTTCTTATTTGTGGTTTTTACTTGTGTGTAGTGTGAACTGTGGACATTTCGTTGTGAGTTACACAATTACAAAAATGATATTCTATTCTATTCTATTCTATTCTATTCTATTCTATTCTATTCTATTCTATTCTATTCTATTCTATTCTATTCTATTCCTACCTAATATCACCTTGTGGAATGATTTCTAATTTGTAATCCTTATTAGGTAAAACACACACACACAAACACACACACACACACACACACAAACACACACACACACACACACAAACACACACACACACACACACAAACACACACACACACACACACAAACACACACACACACACACACACACACATATATATATATATATATATATATATATATATATATATATATATATATATATATATATATCAAAATGTCTAAG